>NC_053393.1:38629587-38929587 GCF_905171765.1 Bufo bufo | reverse complement strand
CAAGGTTTCATAGCTCCGCACAAGAATTTCATGCAAATTGGCAATTTTTCTTCAACTTACTTCTACTCTTCATTTTCAGGTTTACCGCTGTCTTTTCAAGGGGTTGTCCGATCTCCAAACCAAAAGTAATTTCTGTCCGGGATGCCATTCACTTCTTAAAAGCAGCTCAGTTCTAGTGTTGCGGGTTCCTCCTATGACGAGACAAAAGGGTGACCAGTGGTCAGGTAGAGCGCTGCAGTCATTCAACAGCCTTAGCGGTGATGTGTCCCCAAGTGGGAAGCGGAAGTTCATGTGGTCACAAGCTGAAGTCAGTGAATGGCTTGACCATTGATGAGACGTCACACTTCCAGTGCGCTGGGGACAAAAAGCAGTGAGGTCAATGAATGGCTGCATCGGTACATAGAACCACAGACGGTGCGGCGGCAGGGATCAGAAGCAGCAAGGACAAGACCCTCAGAGCTGGAATGGAGTTGTAGTGAATAGGTATAGGTCGGTGACTTTATTTCTTTACACATATTCCTGGCGTTTATTCATTTTGGTTTGGGGGGTTAGACAACCCCTAATTGACCAGCCTACTGTCTGAGTGGTTGTGATACCATAGTTTACTCCCAATGCACAAGTCATGCATTGGTCTGACCTCGCGTAGTGACGTCGATTGCCAGAATCGCTTGTTTACTCTAGGATATCAAAGAGCTACCTGAGATGAGAAGCTGGAATGGCGGTCATTAGCAGGTCGCTGTGAGTTTTTGAGCCACTGTGATGAATTTGGAGTGAAACATTTCTCATCTCAGCTTCAAGAGGCCTGAGAGAGACAGGATCACGTGTGACTGTGCAATCTGCCTTTGGTCAAGTGCACATATCTTTGCATGGGAAAACCAGGGCAATTATCTGACACAATCTCATAGGTGAGGTTAATGCACTTAGGCGTCATGTGGTGGCACATTCAGAGAGTGTTCCTTGTACCAATTAGAGGAAATTATTCTGAAGATCCAACCCCTACTTCATCAATAAAGTCTGATAGGCTTTGAATCCAAGAAATAGAACTTAGTGGCTTCAAAGGCAGCCAAATGGGTTTTTATTCCTGGACCTTTAGGGCCCAGTATGGTATCAGAGCCTGGGCCCACCAGAGGATCTTCTGGTATTCTATGGGCCTGTCTGACCCTGCCTATGGATCTGTATTATGGACCCAAGTGCAATGGGATTGGACCAGACACCTTCAGTTCAAAAGTGCGTGAATGAGAATTGGGCTTCCACGAGTCTGTTCACTGGTTGTCCTTCCTTGGACTACTTTTAGCAGATACTAACCACTGCATGGCAGGAACACCCAATAAGCCCGGCTGTTTTGGAGATGTGCTGACCCAGTCTTCTAGACATCACAATTCAGCCCTTGTCAAAGTCACTTGGATCTTTACATTTGCCCATTTTTCCTGCTTTTAACACGTCGACTTCAGGAACCGATTGTTCACTTGCTGCCTAATATGTCCCACCCCTTGACAAGAGGTATTCCAAGTTTTATTCTTATGGCTGATTGATGCATTCAAAATACCGCCATAGAGTCCTCAAATAATAGGAACATACAGCGACCTAATCAGATATCCACATATGAAGTTAGGGAATAGCAGTACCATACAATGTAAAATGTCTACACAACTAATAGGAATGTTGATGGTCACGCGCATCATGTGCCAGGCCGCCGGTGGTCCTATCTTCAACAGGTCCAGCAGATGCACCCTATGTGACCACATAGGTCACAGACATAGGTGAGGAAAGTGAATTGTCCATCCCAGCCATGACTAGATCGACGCATGTGACCTTCCCATGGTAATTTTTATGTTCCTCCAAAGTGAATTTCTTATTGCAGAAAGTTGCATAGATCTGTGTTCAAAGTGACTTTTCTCTTGGCATGGGCTCAGACGGCCGGCTTCCTTTGATAAATCTTGTTTTATGACAGCCGGTCTATAGTATTGACCCACCTTATGCCTCTGATAACCGAGGTTATGTATCATTCATGTTGCTCTGTGAAGCAGGTCAAATGATGCTGTGATTATAGTGAAGATATGAAACGCGTCAAGTCATCATGGTCTTCAAAGTGGAAATGTTGGAGTTCAGATAAGGTTTGTTACACTGTAGACTTGTCTTTGCAAATTGTCAGATATCAACACCCATACAGAAGCTGTGAGTGAGTATATATAAGGAGGCTGTATGGAGGGGTGGATATAGGTTACAGAGACCACCTGTGTGGCCCCTTCACTTTGAAGTAGCTTTATGTTCTGACTCATAATGACTAAAGCCGACCATAGGCATGAGATAACTGTTGACCGAACGCTTATTTGGACAACAACTCTCCCTCCCGATCTCCCCAAATGCATAGTAGTGTTGTGAATGGAAGAGGGGAGAAAGACCAAAAACTCCCCAAGAACAAAAAGATCAGTCATCCAAATCTGACATCCCCGACCCTTCTCCCCATGACATCGTGGGTGGAGATTCGTGAGGCCTCAGTTCACATTAGATGGTTGGTTTGGATGGCATACATCCAATCTGTATGGCCAGATTAGTGAAAATGGAAAAGGATTCTCTAAAGTTTACAAGGGTTCTCTAAAGTCTGTGAGCAGGGTCATTTTTATTTTAAAAAATAATAATCCTGGTAGTTTCAGATGCTATAATGTTAGTATTCAGTTTCCCTGGTGGTCTAGTGATAGTAAGGGGCATTTCTTCCCAAGACCTTCCTCTTTTCTCTGACCACCCTCCTGCAACAACTGATTGGCTTCCATGTAATGCGTGGGTGGTTTTTGCCAGATCAGGGGCTGTTCTTATAGAATATCTTTCTAAAAGGGGATGTCTAAACTGGAGAACGCCTCTATGACATTAATAGGGCATAAAAGCCTAATAATGTATAGGCTGATACCTAATAACTGATGGTCTAGGGTTGCATAAGGGTTAGTATCTAAGATCTAGGGTAGGTAAAGGTTTATGCCGACAGCCCTGGTGGTCCAGGGTTATGAAGGAAGTAATTCTAATAACCCTGGTGGTCTAGGATTTTGAAGAGGTTAAAAAGTTTTTCAGGGACTTAAATATTGACGACTACCGGAACCCCCACCCATCAGCTGCGTGAAGGGAAGACAGTACTCGGACGAGTGTTGTGGCCTCTTTTTACTATATAGGAAGTATTTTGATGATCTATTGTGAGAATAAGTCATCAATATTTGATAAACATGTTGATATATTATAGAACAGGGATGCTCAAGGATTGGAACTGAGACGGACCTATAGACCTCGACTGAGCCCATCTCCTGCAGTCAGGAGAGAGAGTGCCACGCGCACACACTTCTTTCTCCCCCTTCTAGCGATCACTGGGGGTCTCAGCGCTCAGACCACCAACGATCAAAACTTTTGATATGTCTTTGATATGTGATGAGCGAACTTCAGTTTTGTAAGTTTGGGTTCGGGTGTAGATATATGCCTAATTGCGCCATGGAATCCATTACCACGGACCATAACGCAATTCAAGGACTGAATGCATAATGTCCCGTTCCGTCCTAATAGAAGTCTATGGCCAGTTGCTGCTATGCAGAATCCATTCTGCTGGCCGTAGACTTGTATTATGACGGAACACATAACGGAAAGCTTCTAAAGGCATTCAGTTATGCATTCAGTCCTTGAATTGCGTTATTATATAATACTGCCCTTTTTATTCTTCTCGGCCCAAACCCTTGTACAAAGGGCTCAAGCTGCCGCGTCGCCGTCTACACTGCAGATAATAAGCTCTCATTATGGTGAAGCACAGCTACTAAAACGCGTTATCTTGGGTGTAATGCCCGCACTGTAACCTCGCTGTCATCGTTCATTCACAGGAATTAACGCCCTTCTACCAAAACCCTTTGTCTGTCTTTTTTTTACTCTTCAATTTTTGGAAAAATGACAACGCACTGTGAGTTCCAGGAGGACAACACGGATATTTTATCTGGCTTATTTGCAGGCAGAGGTCGCTTTCACAAAAAGGCAACGTTTTTAAGGTGAAATGAAGCTTTTTTTTTTTTTTTTTTTTTTTGGGGGGAATAAGTAATTTTATTTTTTGAGTCATCTGCTATTGACTTCCACTATCAAAGAAGTCTCCCTTTTCAGTTTCTTGTTAAAGTAGCAGCCTGTGCCGTCAAAATAGGGTAACCGGACATCAATCCATAGTAAATAACTGTCACGGACGTTCCCACGACAGGTGGCAGGAGATCGGTGAGACTGGCCAACACGTGGTTTGATCTGACAGGTTTTCCTTGTGGATCAATAGGCGTCTGTGTTGTTTCTGGTAATGGCCGCACTCCTTGTCTCAGGTATTGCTAACGTGGTCTTTTAACCTTTCTTATTTATAGTTGCTTCTCCCAAAATGCTGTGCGGTCTATAGCTTCAGTTTCAGTAGTGGATAGCTGGTGTGTGGATCTCGGCGGAGTTCCTGGTGCTTCCATAGCCTTGTTGAAGTTAAGCCTTTCCTTTCCCTTTTGTATTTTGTTTGGGTTCTGTGTGTTGCATTTCCCTATTGTTTGTATTAGGCCTGTAGAAGACTCCTGTTTGTCCTTCCTTTTGGAGGAACAGGTAGTCTCGTCCCTGCCATTAGTACCAGGGTCCCATTGGGCTACATAGGGCTCTAGGTATTCCTGCGTATGAACACACCTACCTCTGGGGTCTGTTCATACTGGTAGTCAGTCTGGATTTTGTTTAGGGTTTTACTAGGAGGTGTCCATCTTCCTTCTCTAATCCTCAGGCCTGATTCCCTGTTCCCCCTTCCCCCTTATGCTCAGTGTGGTGTTTCCCTCCCACACCGAAGCGTGACAATAACATCATTGGCCTTCAGTGTTAAGCGGGGGCGGGGTCTGCAGAGCAGGGGCTGGTCAATAGGAAACACTACTGTCATACATCAGTCCTATAACAGCCTGTGTAGGTCTGGATACTTTTTGATTTCCAGATCGATGGTGTGAATTGAACCTTACTTTCATCTGAACTATTGTGATACATTGTGAACTTTTGAGTTAGATATGCAATGAGACATCGGGCGCACTACCTGGGGGTCTTTTAAAGTACATATTTTGTCGTGACGCCAGTTGCAGTGAAGCAACAGAGGCACAGGGCCCCTTTTAGTGATTTGGATGGTACCCAGGGTAGGATTGCCAGAGTGGTGTAGGGTGGCCCTTAACGGTGTTGCACTTGTCACTGTGCTCCTACCTGAATACGCTGGTCCACAGGTGTTGCCCTCCGAAACCTCAGAAAAAGGGGTAGTTGTAGTAGGAATGGGGAATAAATTGAGTCCAGACCTTGTGATGAGGTTAACAACACCTTTACTTGAATTAACTTTCTTCCAACATAATTTACAGGCTTTGTCTTGGTTTCCAGCAGACTTTGGCATTAACTCTGGCAGGTAAACAAACTCAACTATGCTACGTCAGTTGCTCTCCGGCTCTGCTGTGCTAACAGGATTAAATAGGAACTTTTTCCTTTATTTTCTGCTGTACTTAACTTGGTAATCTGGTCTGTCTCTAGCTTTGTCCAGGGAACTTTCTCCTCCTGGCTTCTGAGGCTATTTAGCTGTGGCCTTCTGATGCAGCTGAGCTGAAGGTGCTCTAGCTGGCCTAGGCAAGGCTCGTCCAGGAGGGACGGCTCCTGCTTCCTTCCCCAAGCAGGGGGTACTCTAGACTGACCTCTAACTAAGTAAACTCCTCCCTAGAAGGAGAGAAGAGAGTGGAAAAAAGGTTCCATCCTCTGTCCCTGTAGCTCTGCCATGCTTGCCTCCACCTGCTGGTGAACCAGGCACATTACACTTGAACATAACGGTTACATGGAAATAGATATGCACATTATTCAGGACCTGGAAATTAATACATAGAATGACATGAGGTTGACCATAGGAGATAGTAGCAAGGCGCAAAGGTTTGTAATGCCACTCTGGGGCGTTACAGATACACCTGCTCATGATAGGACTTGTAGTACTTTGTGGTTGTCAGAGGCAGTATCACAAATGATGGGGTTGGATACATCAGCTCATGTTGGGACACGTACAGTACAGACCAAAAGTTTGGACACACCTTCTCATTCAAAGAGTTTTCTTTATTTTCATGACTATGAAGGCATCAAAACTATGAATTAACACATGTAGAATTATATACATAACAAACAAGTGTGAAACAACTGAAAATATGTCATATTCTAGGTTCTTCAAAGTAGCCACCTTTTGCTTTGATTACTGCTTTGCACACTCTTGGCATTCTCTTGATGAGCTTCAAGAGGTAGTCCCTTGAAATGGTCTTCCAACAGTCTTGAAGGAGTTCCCAGAGATGCTTAGCACTTGTTGGCCCTTTTGCCTTCACTCTGCGGTCCAGCTCACCCCAAACCATCTTAATTGGGTTCAGGTCCGGTGACTGTGGAGGCCAGGTCATCTGGCGCAGCACCCCATCACTCTCCTTCATGGTCAAATAGCCCTTACTTTCAAAGTTTTCCCAATTTTTCGGCTGACTGACTGACCTTCATTTCTTAAAGTAATGATGGCCACTCGTTTTTCTTTACTTAGCTGCTTTTTTCTTGCCATAATACAAATTCTAACAGTCTATTCAGTAGGACTATCAGCTGTGTATCCACCTGACTTCTCCTCAACGCAACTGATGGTCCCAACCCCATTTATAAGGCAAGAAATCCCACTTATTAAACCTGACAGGGCACACCTGTGAAGTGAAGACCATTTCAGGGGACTACCTCTTGAAGCTCATCAAGAGAATGCCAAGAGTGTGCAAAGCAGTAATCAAAGCAAAAGGTGGCTACTTTGAAGAACCTAGAATATGACATATTTTCAGTTGTTTCAAACTTGTTTGTTATGTATATAATTCCACATGTGTTAATTCATAGTTTTGATGCCTTCATAGTCATGAAAATAAAGAAAACTCTTTGAATGAGAAGGTGCGTCCAAACTTTTGGTCTGTACTGTAGGGCCTTGTGTTCATCTGATGCAGTATCACACATGATAGGGTTAGATACTCCACCTCATGATGGGGAATGTAGTTCTTTGATATGGTATCACGCGATATGCTTAGATACACTAACTTATTATGGTCAATGTCATATTTTGGTAGCAGTATCACACATCATAGGGTTAGATACACCATTGCTCATGGTTGGGGGGAAAGTAGTTCTGTAAGGTATTATGATACGGTATGACAGACTTAGATACACTGGACCTCTGATGGCAGTATCACACATAATAGATTTTGATTCACCAGCTCTTAGTAAGAATTGTAGTTCTGTGTGGTTCTCGAGGAGTATTACAAATAACAGGCTTAGATACTGCAGCATACGATGGTGAATGTAGTGCTATATAGTTCTCCGGGCCGGTATCATACCTGGTAGACTTAGATACACCACCCATGATGGGATATGTAGTGTTATGACCTGTGGGATTCCTGAGGGACTGGGGGCCAGTTTTAGGGGTGTGTAATATTGGCCCCCAAAGTTGTTGAGAGAATCTCTTCGGCAGTTTCACACAAGACAGGCTTAGATACATTAACTTTTGTTCTGGAATCTAGGCTGTTCTGCTTTACTAGGCCGAGATACATGGCTGAGGAAAAGCATCACAGGATAGGCTTAGATCTGCCAGTTAACATAGGATAGACTTAGATACACAGGCTTCTCAGACAGTATTCCACATGACAGGTTAGATACACTGGATCAGCAAGCAATATCACACGTGATAGGTTTAGATACACTGGCTTAGCAGATAGTATCATACAAAATAGACTTAGATACACCAGCTGAATTGACATCATCACACTGGCTATGCAAGCAGGATCACACATGATAGGCTTAGATACACCAGCTGACAGGACTGGATCACACATGATAAGCTTAGGTACATCAGTTCAGCAGACAAAATAACACATGAGTGGCTTAGATACACCACCGGAACTGACAGTATCACACTGGCTCAGCAGACAGGATCACACATGATTGGCTTAGATACACCAGCACAGTAGAAACTATCAAGCAGGATAGGATTGGATACATGGGAATGTGGTCTTGTATTACTCTATAAAAAAAGTAAAAAAAATTAGGCATGATTTATTAGGCTCAGATACACGGCTTAGAAATCAGTATCACACAGGATAGGCTTAGATACCCCAGATCATTAAATGAAATAGAATTCCATAGGATTAGATACACAAACTTGTCAGATAGTATCACGCATGGTAGGTCAGATACACTGGCTAAGTAGCCAGGATCACGCATGATAAGCTTAGATACTCCAGCTCAGCAGACAGTATTACACATGATAGGATTAGATACACCAGCTCAGCAGACAGTATTACACATGATAGGCTTGGATAAACCAGCTGAGAGGTATCACACATGATAGGCTGAGATACATAAGCTCAGAAGACAGTGTAACACATGATAGGCTTAGATACACTGGACCAGCAGAGAGCATTTTAGGCTTAGGTACACTGGTTCTGCAGAGTATCACACATGATAAGCTTGGGTACAACAGTTCTGTAGACAGAATAACACATGATAGGTTTAGATACACAGCTCAGCAGACAGTATCACACATGATAGGATTAGATACACCTGCTCAGCAGACAGTATCACACATGATAGGATTAGATACACAGCTCAGCAGACAGTATCACACATGATAGGATTAAATACACAGCTCAGCAGACAGTATCACACAGGACAGGATTAGATACACCTGCTCAGCAGACAGTATCACACATGATAGGATTAGATACACCTGCTCAGCAGACAGTATCACACATGATAGGATTAGATACACAGCTCAGCAGACAGTATCACACATGATAGGATTAAATACACAGCTCAGCAGACAGTATCACACAGGACAGGATTAGATACACCTGCTCAGCAGACAGTATCACACATGATAGGATTAGATACACCTGCTCAGCAGACAGTATCACACATGATAGGATTAGATACACAGCTCAGCAGACAGTATCACACATGATAGGATTAGATACACAGCTCAGCAGACAGTATCACACAGGACAGGATTAGATACACCTGCTCAGCAGACAGTATCACACATGATAGGATTAGATACACCTGCTCAGCAGACAGTATCACACATGATAGGTTTAGATACACCTGCTCAGCAGACAGTATCACACAGGATAGGATTAGATACACCTGCTCAGCAGACAGTATCACACATGATAGGTTTAGATACCCCTGCTCAGCAGACAGTATCACACATGATAGGATTAGATACCCCTGCTCAGCAGACAGTATCACACAGGATAGGATTAGATACAGCAGCTCAGCAGACAGTATCACACATGATAGGATTAGATACACAGCTCAGCAGACAGTATCACACATGATAGGATTAGATACACCTGCTCAGCAGAGAGTATCACACATGATAGGATTAGATACACAGCTCAGCAGACAGTATCACACATGATAGGTTTAGATACACAGCTCAGCAGACAGTATCACACAGGACAGGATTAGATACACCTGCTCAGCAGACAGTATCACACATGATAGGATTAGATACACCTGCTCAGCAGACAGTATCACACATGATAGGTTTAGATACACCTGCTCAGCAGACAGTATCACACATGATAGGATTAGATACACCTGCTCAGCAGACAGTATCACACATGATAGGTTTAGATACACCTGCTCAGCAGACAGTATCACACATGATAGGATTAGATACCCCTGCTCAGCAGACAGTATCACACAGGATAGGATTAGATACAGCAGCTCAGCAGACAGTATCACACATGATAGGATTAGATACACAGCTCAGCAGACAGTATCACACATGATAGGATTAGATACACAGCTCAGCAGACAGTATCACACATGATAGGTTTAGATACACAGCTTAGCAGACAGTATCACACATGATAGGATTAGATACACAGCTCAGCAGACAGTATCACACATGATAGGATTAGATACACAGTTCAGCAGACAGTATCACACATGATAGGATTAGATACACAGCTCAGCAGACAGTATCACACATGATAGGATTAGATACACAGTTCAGCAGACAGTATCACACAGGATAGGATTAGATACACAGCTCAGCAGACAGTATCACACATGATAGGATTAGATACACCTGCTCAGCAGACAGTATCACACATGATAGGTTTAGATACACAGCTCAGCAGACAGTATCACACATGATAGGATTAGATACACAGCTCAGCAGACAGTATCACACATGATAGGATTAGATATTCCTGCTCAGCAGACACTATCACACAGGATAGGATTAGATACACAGCTCAGCAGACAGTATCACACATGATAGGATTAGATACACCTGCTCAGCAGACAGTATCACACATGATAGGATTAGATACACAGCTCAGCAGACAGTATCACACATGATAGGATTAGATACACCTGCTCAGCAGACAGTATCACACATGATAGGGTTAGATACACAGCTCAGCAGACAGTATCACACATGATAGGATTAGATACACCTGCTCAGCAGACAGTATCACACATGATAGGTTTAGATACACAGCTCAGCAGACAGTATCACACATGATAGGATTAGATACACAGCTCAGCAGACAGTATCACACATGATAGGATTAGATACCCCTGCTCAGCAGACAGTATCACACAGGATAGGATTAGATACACAGCTCAGCAGACAGTATCACACATGATAGGATTAGATACACCTGCTCAGCAGACAGTATCACACATGATAGGATTAGATACACCTGCTCAGCAGACAGTATCACACATGATAGGATTAGATACAGCAGCTCAGCAGACAGTATCACACATGATAGGATTAGATACACTCCTGCAGCCAGATTGATCGGCGACGCTGTAATGGGCCTTGGCCTTTCACCAGGCTCCGCTGTCACCTGTGTCCTTACATGCCCCTCCTGTCTCTGCAGCGTGTCAAGCATCAAAGCAGGAAAATGTCTCCTGGGCGCACAGATCTCCATTACTCCAAAGAAAATGTGATGGAGAATCCGGTGACAGATCCTCGCTAGGAAAGTCCTGCTGCACTTGCCTGACACAATGGGAATTGACAAAGCGATGTATCCTGAGCCGAGGACCACGTCTGACAGCTCAGATCTCGTACAATAGAGATCACAGTGACTGACAGCAGCTTCTAGTACCGAGGCCACGGTACATGGACATACCGCCATACTGTGCACAGCCCTACACTTACATACATGTTATACAGCGCCAACACCACCCTACACTGCAAAAACAATATATGTAATAATCTAAGTAGCAGAGCAACACAATCTAAATACCGCCATATAGTGCTCAACTCATGCCAATATACAGTGACCAGATAGCAGCTCCACAATATAACATTACCATAAAGGCTGCTCTACAATTTAGGCTACTTTCACACTTGCGGCAGAGTGATCCGGCAGGCAGTTCCGTCGCAATCTGCATGCAACCGGACAGCATTTGTAGACGGATCTATTTTATTTCACATTTTTACCGGTCTGAAGGATGGATCCAGCACTAATACATTTCAATGTAAATGAATGCCGGATCCGGCATTCCGGCAACTGATCCGCAATTCTGGACAAAGATAATACCGCACCATGCTGCGGTATTTCCTCCGTGCAAAACACCGTTCAGTGACTGAACTGAAGACATCCTGATGCATCCTCAATCGATTTCTCTCCATTCAGAATGCATGGGGATAAAACTGATCAGTTCTTTTCCGGTATAGAGCCCCTGTGACGGAACTCAGCGCCGGAAAAGAAAAACGCTAGTGTGAAAGTAGCCTAAGGCTAAAATTTGTGGGGACAAAAATTGGTTTGCCAGTCAACTGTGATGCCTGTTCTTCAGCAGGGGTTCTTCATGTGCCACGTGTGACTGCATGAGCTCTGAGGCCAGTCCTGCGGTATCCTAACAGATAACACAAGAAGGTGACCGAGGAGCACCTGCCGTAACATCAGTGAGAGGCTAACCTCTGAGACTGGAGGCAGGACTGGCCTCCGGGGGGGTGATCTGGGCCTATACTAGTCACTATACTATCATCTGAGCACTGTGTGTTGGTATAATTTGAGTATTGTATATTTGTATTATTTAAGCACCATATGCTGGTATTATCTGTATACTGTATGTTTGTATTGTTAAGCATGGTATGTTGGTGTTATTTGACAGCTATATGCTGGTATTGTTTGAGCATTTTATGTAAGTATTGTTTCAGCACCCGGTTTTATCTGAGTACTGTATGTTTGTATTGTTTAGCACTGTATGTTGGTATTATTTGAGTATTTTAGCACTGTGTGTTGGAATTGTATGAGCACTGTGCTGTATGTTAATATTATTTGAGCGCTATATGTTGGCATTCTTTGAGCACAATATATTTGTGTTATATGAGTACTATATGGCAGTACTATTATGGTATTGCATTTTGCTTTGTTATTATGTTAGCACTGTATAGTGGTATTATTTGGTATGTTAGCACTGTATAGTGGTATTATTTGGTATGTTAGTACTGTATAGTGGTATTATTTGGTATGTTAGCACTGTATAGTGGTATTATTTGGTATGTTAGTACTGTATAGTGGTATTATTTGGTATGTTAGTACTGTATGGTGGTATTATTTGGTATGTTAGCACTGTATGGTGGTATTATTTGGTATGTTAGCACTGTATAGTGGTATTATTTGGTATGTTAGTACTGTATAGTGGTATTATTTGGTATGTTAGCACTGTATAGTGGTATTATTTGGTATGTTAGCACTGTATAGTAGTATTATTTGGTATGTTAGTACTGTATGGTGGTATTATTTGGTATGTTAGCACTGTATGGTGGTATTATTTGGTATGTTAGCACTGTATAGTGGTATTATTTGGTATGTTAGTACTGTATGGTGGTATTATTTGGTATGTTAGCACTGTATAGTGGTATTATTTGGTATGTTAGCACTGTATAGTGGTATTATTTGTTATGTTAGCACTGTATAGTGGTATTATTTGGTATGTTAGCACTGTATAGTGGTATTATTTGGTATGTTAGTACTGTATAGTGGTATTATTTGGTATGTTAGCACTGTATAGTGGTATTATTTGGTATGTTAGTACTGTATAGTGGTATTATTTGGTATGTTAGCACTGTATAGTGGTATTATTTGGTATGTTAGTACTGTATAGTGGTATTATTTGGTATGTTAGTACTGTATGGTGGTATTATTTGGTATGTTAGCACTGTATGGTGGTATTATTTGGTATGTTAGCACTGTATAGTGGTATTATTTGGTATGTTAGTACTGTATAGTGGTATTATTTGGTATGTTAGCACTGTATAGTGGTATTATTTGGTATGTTAGCACTGTATAGTAGTATTATTTGGAATGTTAGTACTGTATGGTGGTATTATTTGGTATGTTAGCACTGTATGGTGGTATTATTTGGTATGTTAGCACTGTATAGTGGTATTATTTGGTATGTTAGTACTGTATGGTGGTATTATTTGGTATGTTAGCACTGTATAGTGGTATTATTTGGTATGTTAGCACTGTATAGTGGTATTATTTGTTATGTTAGCACTGTATAGTGGTATTATTTGGTATGTTAGCACTGTATAGTGGTATTATTTGGTATGTTAGCACTGTATAGTGGTATTATTTGGTATGTTAGCACTGTATAGTGGTATTATTTGGTATGTTAGCACTGTATAGTGGTATTATTTGGTATGTTAGTACTGTATGGTGGTATTATTTGGTATGTTAGCACTGTATGGTGGTATTATTTGGTATGTTAGTACTGTATGGTGGTATTATTTGGTATGTTAGTACTGTATGGTGGTATTATTTGGTATGTTAGCACTGTATAGTGGTATTATTTGGTATGTTAGCACTGTATAGTGGTATTATTTGGTATGTTAGCACTGTATAGTGGTATTATTTGGTATGTTAGCACTGTATAGTGGTATTATTTGGTATGTTAGCACTGTATGTGGTATTATTTGGTATGTTAGCACTGTATAGTGGTATTATTTGTTATGTTAGCACTGTATAGTGGTATTATTTGGTATGTTAGCACTGTATAGTGGTATTATTTGGTATGTTAGCACTGTATAGTGGTATTATTTGGTATGTTAGCACTGTATAGTGGTATTATTTGGTATGTTAGCACTGTATGTGGTATTATTTGGTATGTTAGCACTGTATAGTGGTATTATTTGGTATGCTAGCACTGTATAGTGGTATTATTTGGTATGTTAGCACTGTATAGTGGTATTATTTGGTATGTTAGTACTGTATGGTGGTATTATTTGGTATGTTAGCACTGTATAGTGGTATTATTTGGTATGTTAGTACTGTATGGTGGTATTATTTGGTATGTTAGCACTGTATAGTGGTATTATTTGGTATGTTAGTACTGTATGGTGGTATTATTTGGTATGTTAGTACTGTATAGTGGTATTATTTGGTATGTTAGCACTGTATGGTGGTATTATTTGGTCTGTTAGTACTGTATGGTGGTATTATTTGGTATGTTAGCACTGTATAGTGGTATTATTTGGTATGTTAGTAATGTATGGTGGTATTATTTGGTATGTTAGCACTGTATAGTGGTATTATTTGGTATGTTAGTACTGTATGGTGGTATTATTTGGTATGTTAGTACTGTATAGTGGTATTATTTGGTATGTTAGCACTGTATAGTGGTATTATTTGGTATGTTAGTACTGTATGGTGGTATTATTTGGTATGTTAGCACTGTATAGTGGTATTATTTGGTATGTTAGCACTGTATAGTGGTATTATTTGGTAGGTTAGTACTGTACAGCGGCATTGACATTGTGTAAATTATTTTTTATTGCAGTTTATGGTGGAAGCAGCCCTGTATGGCCTTGTTATTAAGGGTACGGCCAAGTGTGGTCATACCAGAAGTGAATTAAAAAAGAAGAGAAGTCGTATCTGTCCTTTATACTTTCTCTTCTTTTATCATCAGGAAGCCTGAGGGTGTGAATACCCTTAGACAACAGCATAGAAGATGGTCAACATATGGCCCTGATAATTAGGTGCTCTACTACGGTATGTCTGTTTGTACACAGTGTGTCAGTACACCATATGGCGGAAGCGACAATGGATAGCACTGCACATCGGCACTCTTGTCCGGGTCTTAGCTAGCACTGTGGCCCCTTGATGGTGAGGTTCATGGAGGTCCTGGCAGTCTGACGCCATTCATCAGGCGGTGATAGGCGTTGTATCAGCCCCTCAGGCGGCAGTAGATGCTCACTCAGCTTTTCTGTAGACAGATGCAAAGACAGCGACTGAATAGAGTATTAAAACACACACACATCATCACCCAGCTTTCCCAAGCTCCTGACATTTAAATGATTGCAAAATGGAGGTGACAACACTGTCATCCAGCTTTCCTGAAATTTTTGTCAATGTGACATAGAAGAAATTTATATTTTGTAGCGATTTAATTTTTTTAATTTTTTGGGGGAAATTCTCTGCGATAGAAGAAGAGTCTCCATTACTGTCAGCTGTGAAATCTCATGATATAAGGCTGACAGCTTTGTCTTCCCATTAATGGAGGAACATCTGCGTTAGACAGGGCTGACGGCAGATGGGGGCTAGACCAGCTCTGCCGCAATACGAACAGTCTGACAGGTGGCCACGCTGGGCCAGGGAGATAGCAGATATGGCGGCACATAGATTACTTTCCTGTCCCACTGGACAGATCTCTTTACCCAACAGGGCTGCGTCCACATAATGACCATGGGAAGTGGACAGGTCATGTTTCGTGTCTCCCGTGAATGGGCTGGAATCTGTGACACCCAGTATACTCACGTTTCTAAAACAACAGATCATTAGGGGATAGTTAGGGAAATCTCATTCTCTGCCTTGACGACCTTTTCACTTTTTCCCCCCTATGGGAATTTGGAATTTCTGCACAACTGATGGGTATGGCTTTACATAGGACTGCAGGGTGACCTGAACCGTTCTGCATCGCACAGGAGAAGGGAGGGGCAGGGGTGTTGCTACAGGGGGTGAAGTGGAACCAGGAGCTGATTTCTGGGGGGTTCCATGACTTGTTATGTTGAGGGCCATGGTATATTTTCTGTATTAGGACCCAGAACATTCAAATCGCTCCTCAGGGGAGGAGTCTAACAAAGAGAAGGAAGGAGGAGCCATTAGGGTCATAGCAGCAAAGAAAAAGGCTACTGTAACAAAATTACTTCCCAGCCAGGACTACAGGGCTATGATTTCAGTAGACAGTTAATTTTTTTTAAACAGAAACCCCAAGATGGTGGGTTGATCCAGAAAGTGGGACCTTCAGCGATGTAGCAAATTTGAGTTTGTCAGGTGTAGTAGAGCTCATGCTGCGTTCACAATTGAGTTTTACAACATTCTATATTGTAACTAAGAGAGTTAGGACAATGTAGATAATAAGGCCAGGATGACAACGTGGGAACGTTCCAGCAATTCCGTGATTTTCATTTCTCTTCAAAGCAGTAATATGTGAACTGTATATGGCAGTGTTTTCTTATAACTATATGGCAGTGGTATATCAGCTTTACATGGTAGTATATTTTTGCAACTATATAGTGGTAATATATGAGCTGTATATGGTAATAATAATTGTATTATTAATAATTATATTAATATGGTAGTATTTTCATGTAACTACATGGCTGTAATATTAAAGCTACATATGGAAGCATTTTCATGTAACTATATGGTGGTAATATTAGCACTAAATATGATAATTTTTTCTTGTAACTAAATAGCAGTAATATGTGAGCTGTAGATGGTAGTATTTTCTTGTAACTATATGGAAGTAATAAATGAGCCGTATAAGGTAGTATTTTCTTTTAACTATATGGCAATAATATGTGAGCTGTATATGGTAGTATTTGTTTAAATATATGGAGGTAATAAATGAGGTGTGTATGGTAGTATTTTCTTTTAACCATATGGCTGTATATGGTAGTATTTTTTTGTAACTAAATTGTTACGACTCTAGGTAGGAACATTAAGGACAGTGAGCCCTAAGGCTAGAACCCAGCCTACTTTCCTTACTACCTACTTGCAGTGCAAGTCCTAGATAGCTAGACCGCAACTGGTCACTGCTCACTTTATGATGTGCATCCGTTTAGCGCATGGAGGCGATTTTGGAAAATCTCATCCACTTCGCTGTCACGGTAATAAGCTTCGGATACACTACGTAAATTCACAGCGACAAATCTGCAGCTCTTCAGTGCGATGTGGACTATTGCAGACCGATCTATAATCGATTAGGTATGTCCCATTCACTCTATATAATGATATTTCCTCGCACTTGATGTTTTCTGCTCCCTTCTAACGCAGGCAGTAAAATCCCGGAGTCACTTTTGCCGTTCAGTTTCTATAACAACATGAAATGACATTAATTGAGATATCGTTTTATTCAAGGGCTAAACACAGAGCAGCAGATTCCTGTCTGGAACAGGTTAGAATCTAATTTCACTGTCTGAGACTCAGCCATGTAAAGAGATTTGTCCCAGATACAGGGCACTCACTTCTCCGCTCTGTATATTGTATTATCTATGGAGGGCTGAATAGCGGGAATACACAGCGATACGTGCTGGAGCAGAGGACGAAAAGAAGATGAGATGTATGGATCAAATACATTGTATTTTGTGTACTGTATTTTTGGGGAAAGGTTTTAATTAGAGATGAGCAAAATTTTTTTTCAAACTTTCGATTCATCCGGTCCGCCGAAAATATTTAGTTCGATCAAACGTCTATTTCCGGGCTGCAGAGAGCCTGTATAGTGGGGTAGAACACTGTGCCTTGCAGAAACACGCATAGGGACTCTGCTGTGGTAGTGAAATAATACTGTGAGAAGTCCACAGAGTGGCCCTATGACATAGTGGTGAGGTGGAAGCAGCATCAGAAGGCCACAGAGTGGCCCAATGACAGGGTATGGAGGTGGTGGCAGCATTAAGAGGAGGCCACAGATTGGCACAATAACAGTGTGGAGGTGGCAGCAACAGCATCAGGAGACCACAGAGTGGCACAATAACAGTGTGAAGGTGGCAGCAACAGCATCAGGAGACCACAGAGTGGCAAGGTGACATAGTGTGGAGGTGGCAGCAGCATCAGTAGACCACAGAGTGGCAAGGTGACATAGTGTGGAGGTGGCAGCAGCATGAGGGTACTTTCACACTTGCGGCAGAAGATTCCAGTAGGCAGTTCCGTCGCCGGAACTGCCTGCCGGATCCGACAATCCGGACGCAAACTGATGGCATTTGTCAGACGGATGCAGATCCGTCTGACAAATGCATTTAAATACCAGATCCGTCTCTCCGGTTTCATCTGGAAAAACGGATGTGATATAATATTTTTTAGCATTTTTAAAGGTCTGCGCATTTTTAAAGCCGGATCCGTTTTGCCGGAACACTTAATGCCGGATCCGGCACTAATACACTTCAATGTAAATTAATGCTGGATCCGGCATTCCCGTAAGTGTTCAGTATTTTTGGCCGGAGAGAAAACTGCAGCATGCTGAGTTAGTTTCTCCGTCCAAAAAACGTAAGAGTTACTGAACTGATGCATCCTGATGCATCCTGAACGGAATGCTCTCCATTCAGAATGCGTTAGGATAAAACTGATCAGTTTTTTTCCAGTATTGAGCTCCTGTGACGGAACTCAATACCAGAAAACAAAGGAGACTGAGGGGGCCCAAAGACCCCTGTGCCACATAAGAAGACACCGGTATTATAGAAAGTGTAAGCTGGTCAAGTTACACCTCTGGCTAGAGGGAAGGGGTTAGGTCAAGAATTTGGAATGGGGGGATGGGGGTGGCATTTCAGTTTTTTCCTCAGGCAGCACGAAGGCTATGTGCTTCCCTGTCCTTGGCCACAAAGCACTGAAGGATGGGGGTCCCAAGCTGAACTCTTGCACCACGGCCCATGAGCCCTTAGCTACGCCCCTGCATAGTGTGGAGGTGACATCAGAATCAGGAGACCACAGAGTGGCAAGGTGACATAGTGTAGAGGTGGCAGCAGCATCAGGAGACCACAGAGTATCAAGGTGACATAGTGGAGAGGTGGCAGCAGCTTCAGGAGACCACAGTGTGGCAAGGCAAGATAGTGAGAAGGTGGCAGCAGCATCAGGAGACCACAGTGTGGCAAGGTAAGATAGTGAGGAGGTGGCAGCAGCATCAGGAGACCACAGAGTGACCCGGTGACAGAGTGGGGAGGTGGGTGGCAATAAGAGTACCAGCTGAAGATGTTGGGTGAAATAAGGAGCACTTGGCATCAGATATATGGCATCAGGCGGGTGGCAGCATCAGAATAGTAGCTGAGGCAGGTAGACAGAAGAAACCTGTCTCTTTTGTCAAAGTGTTGGTGTGGCACCATGAATGATCTAGTCTGATGCATCAGGCATTGGTGGGTGGAAATCCTGGCTGATCCACTCCTGATTCATCTTGACAAAGGTCAGTCTCTCCACATTTTGGGTGGACAGGCAAGTTCTTCTTGGGGTAACTATCGCCCCCGCCGCACTAAACACCCGCTTTGATGCAACACTACTGGCCGGGCAGGACAGCTTTTCCAGGGCAAACTCTGCCAGTTACGGCCACAAATCCATTTTGGCCAAGAATGCCACCACCTGCTGGTTTAGGTCCTGCTCCAGGTCTACCTGCTGCTGGTGAGTAGTTTCTTCACAAGGCGGGTGAAAAAAGCTGCTTATCATCAACTCTAGACTCATGGAGCTGGAACTGCTCCTGCACAAACAGCAGTCCGCAAGGGGTCCCTTAAGATGAGATAAGTGTTTTGTGACGCCAGTTGCGATGAAGCAACAACTGGACAGAGTTCCTTTAAGAAATAGTGTTGGTAGCCAGGTGTAGGAATGGCCGAGTGATATAAGTTGGCCTATAATGTCCCTTAATGTTTTGTGAACATGTCACGGTGCTCCTACCTGGATACGCTGGAACCCCAGGCGTTGGCTCTGAAGCAGACAAATAGGGTGAACAATTGAGGGATTTGAAGAAATATTTGAGTCCAGTCCTTGTGATGAAATTCAATGGCAGCTTTACTTTGCATAAACGTATCTCCTAACAGTTTACAGACTTTATCTTGGTTCCAGCAGGCTTTAGCATTAACTCTGGCAGGCAAACAATCTCAACTCTGCTACATCGGTTTCTCTTTGGCTCTGATGTACTAACAGACTTAAATGGAATCTCTGCTTCTGCAGGATGCTGCAACTTCTCTCTGTAGTCTGACTCTGGATTATACCAGGAAATAGGTTAGAATCCTGGCAGCATCAACATGGAGTCTCAACCAGAACACACCAGAACTCCCTACCTCCTTCTGGTAGCAAGCAGGACTGGCCCACTTCTGACCAAGAAAGGAGGGGAGAATGGAATGGTGAGTTCCATTCTCTCTAAGTGTAGCTCTGCCATAGTTGCTGCCACCTGCTGGCGGACCAGGCACATTACATGAACAATTACATAACATTATTATTAATACACAGTGTCTAGGGACCTGGAAATAAATATATAGGCGATATACAGGTTAGACCATAAAAGATAGCAGCAAGGTGCAGAAGTGGTAACACCACTCCGGGGTGTTACACTCCTAACCACCCACCCTGCCACAGCAGCCATGGCAGAGGAACAGGAGTGCAGAGGGCACCCCCGGTCAGACCTGCAAGAGGATGGACGATGGTGCAGATAGGCAGCGGCCAACTGACTACATAGGATGTCTCTATAGTAGTTCAGTTTGTCCTCCCTCTCAGCTAGTGTGAAAAAGGCCCCCATTTTGAACCGTTAGCGAGGGTCCAACAAGGTGGAGAGCCAGAAGTCATCCCTCTGCCGAATGGTGACAATTCGGCTGTCACTACGCCGCTGCCATCCTCTTCTCCCAATGATGATGAATCCCCTAATTCACCCGGCTCCCAAGTGCAATCAGCTACACCATAATCATCGAGTACTGTATGCACGTCACTGATGTCCTCCTGAACGGTTTCTGGGTCAGGAGCCTCACCGCTCTCAACACCAGCTCCCATGCCACTCTGGTCATCACTACTTTGAGGAAGTGGAAGATGTCTCCTCCACATTTTGGCTGGCCAGTAGCTGCTGACTGTCCTCTAGTAGCTCGTCCTCGCTGTATAGTGGAGCTGAGCCAACAGCATATAATACTTCTCTGGCTGAGAAAACAGAAAAGGACAGAGGCAGGTTGTGGACAGGTGAGGCCACAGGGCCTGCTCCTGGGCCATGCCAACTAAGGGTTGTGTCTGATGAACCCACGACTCTTGGCTGGGAGTGTCTGATGTCACTTGGGACGAAGTGGATGACCAAGTCAACTATTCAAAAAACGCTGAGTTGCTGGTCAAGACACGACCGCTAGATGACACTGGGAGCTCAGGCCTCTCGCTGTGACTTCTGCTGCCATGCCCCCTTACTCTGATACGACCTGTGCCTGCGCCATAAACATTTAGGCCTCTGCCACTCCCCTGTGCAGGGCCTGGCACTTCTCTGTCTGACATACTCTTAGATGAAATAAATAAATAAGGAAATTAAAACACCCCAAAAAAGTCAGCAATCTTCTCACTTTACCACACAATGGCTAATAAGCTCTTTTTCTTTTCCACTTATACACGCCACAAAAGGCTTTAGAACATATAACTGCACCGCTGAACAGCAAATATATTTATCTTTTTTCCACTTATACACTCCACAAAAGGGCTTTAGAACATATAACTGCACCGCTGAACGGCAAATAGGCCCTTATTTTTTTCCTCTTATACACTCCACAAAAGGCTTTAGAACATATAACTGCACCGCTGAACGGCAAATATATTTATCTTTTTTCCACTTATACACTCCACAAAAGGGCTTTAGAACATATAACTGCACCGCTGAACGGCAAATGGGCCCTTATTTTTTTCCACTTATACATGACACAAAAGGCTTTAGAACATATAACTGCACCGCTGAACGGCAAATATATTTTTCTTTTTTCCACTTATGCACTCCACAAAAGGCTTCAGAACATATAACTGCACCGCTGAATAGCAAATGTATTTTTCTTTTTTCCACTTATACACTCCACAAAAGGGCTTTAGAACATATAACTGCACCGCTGAACGGCAAATATATTCTTCTTTTGCACTAATACACGACAAAATGGGCTTTAGAATATATAACTGCACCGCTGAACGGCAAATATATTTTTCTTTTTTCCACTTATACACTCCACATAAGGCTTTAAAACATATAACTGCACCGCTGAACGTCAAATAAAAAATTTTTTGTGCCACTAATACACACCAAAAAGGGCTGTAATTTCCGCATTTTACCACACAAAGGCTAATAAGCCATTTTTTCCCACTAATACAAGCAGTTATATGTTCTAAAACATTTTTGGGCATCGCACAAGGGCAAATAAGATGTAGAAATATTTCCTTGTAATAAACCCTGTTAATTGCTGTATCACACAGCACTTGCACCCCGATAACAAGAACAGTTTTCTGGAATTACAGAGCTGTATAATGGCAATTTGGATTCCCAGTCAGTGCAGCAAGGTGTAATAGGATTGTTCCTATTACCCAGGCTGTAACCTCCCCTACTGAACCCTGTTCTATATAAATGCTGTTGAATAATTCCTCCCTATCCTTTCTCTACACCTAAATAATCTTTCCCTGCACTTGTAAATTATTATTTTTTTTAGCACAATGAATTCTTTCCTAGTACTGTCCCTAGCGCCTGCTGACATCTCTCCCTGCACTTGTAAATTATTATTTTTTTCAGCACAATCAAGTCTTTCTTGTCACTGTCCCTACCGCCTGCTGACATCTCTCCCTGCACTAAGTACACTGGAAAATGGCAGAATCCAAGATGGCTGAGGCTATTTATAGGGCTGTGACATCACAGGGCTTGCTGGCTGCTGATTGGCTGCATGCATGGCATTATGGGTGATCCTGCGTTCCCAGAGTTCCTTGCTCCATGTCCTCACACATGCAGCAGCCATTTTAGGAAAAAATGTGATTCATTACCACGAAGCATGAGGAAATTTGGATTCGGTGCAAATCGATTTTTTTCGTGAAATTAAGATCGAATTCCACTTCGTCAACTTCAATTCGCTCATCTCTCGTTTAGCACTTACAAATATAGCCTCTAAGAAAGTGTCTGGTGGCTTTCATGGGGTTTCTTCTTTTGCACTTTTTATCGGGGTGCTAAGTATGGTTGCAGTTACTTTGCATATATTTTAGGGGATTTTTAAATGTTACCGGTTTTATATTGTTTATTGGAATTTGGACATATTGGAAGTGGGTGGACTGTTATATGCACTAGCTTGACTTGTTTAATTTGATAGATGTGTCTTTTTTCAATAAAGAAATGTTAATTTGATTTACAGATTGTGGAGTGTAGTCTTTATACCAGATACTTTCTTAGTAATCTCATGTAGGAAAATCTAAGTGTCCCTTTCATAATTGGAGCTCTGCTAGGTTGTCAGGCATGTGTCTGATGACCAGCACGCTGACTTTTCAATATCGTTGTCACTTGTTCGTTACCATCAGATCAGCAGAAATATCTATATATAATTGTGACCTAGCTTCCAGTCCATGTAGAAACGTTCGTACAGAAGCCGCATTAAGGGCTGTTTTCTTGTTTACTGATCTCTTGATACATTGTATCATAAATAAATAATAGACCGTTATTTGTTTATTCTACTAGAGCCGAACAAATTGCTGAAAAAAATCCAATAAGCGTTGCGAGCTTGTTCTCCTCAGAAAAATTTTCTTCACGTTCCCACACAATTACTTTTCTTGCAAGGAATGCGGCTCAGGTCATTGATTTGTGGAAAGCGTTCTGAAATGAAATGTTTAGCAGAAACGCTGAAGGTAAGAGCCATAAGAAGAAGAAGAACAGCCGACTCAGTCCTAAACTGACAACCGACAACATCTAGATGGAGTCAGCAATTCTCCCTACGACTACCTTTCTAGTCACAACTGGCATTTTACGCTGCTTTAACCAATTTTACGAAAAGGGGGTGTGACAAGGGCAAATTGTGGGTGAGGCCATCGGAACAGAAACTGGAATAAATAATGACTAAAACCTACAGCAGCGTTGAGCTGACATACATTTCATTCCAGCGCACTGTTGCGGGTGACCCAGCATCGGCATACCGCTGGGGAAAGATCTTTGCTGAGGCCAGTTATTGGCTTCAGCAGAGCATGTGACCCCAGCTATCTGGAAGTTTGCAGGCCGGAGAGCAGGTGAGTATGAGACTTTCAAAAGGTTACAACACACTGCCGAAGACGGTTTAAAAAAACTCCCAACAGCTGGACATCTAACTTCTAACTTTTATGTTCATAAAGTATCCTGCAAAAATCCCCCAATGTATGGAATTCTTTGCCACATACAGTGATTTCATACATAGACTCTAAACAGTTGCACATATACAATGCATACAGAAAGTCTTCACACCCTTACCGTTTGTTTGTTTTTTACATTTTGTTCTGTTGCTAAAATCAAAAAACTTTCCGCAACAACCTGCACTCTGTGACACTTGAAATTCAGTTGTGGGTTCCAACAGCTTCTCTTGATCATCTTCTGCGGCGATCAGATGCCATTGCGCCATGTGACCATTTGTAAGGGGAGTCGGTCAACATCGTGGCTGGTGATTGTCTCTGTCAAACCAGATGTTTTCAGCGAGGGAAGAGCCCAGAAGAGCCTTGCTGGCCTGGAGGAGAAGGAGCGGGGAGCCAGTAATCTTTACAGCTCCGGCCAAGAGGGGGGTTTGCACAACCCCCATTCTTGCACGACCCCCCCCCCCCCTTAATGTTTCAAAGCGTTAATGGCTGAATTGTAGTGTATTGGCCCATGAGGACCGCCTGCTGGTTTATGATCTCACATTTCTCTCTCAGGCTGGTCAAGGTGAGTGGAGGATTTGGTGATTTTTAGGTATCGACCGACAAGGGTGGGACTCTTGCGGTGATGTATAGGAATTATTACGTAAGTGAAGCAGAAAGACAATTGAATAATGAAGATGTATATACACCCCATGTATAAATATCAGAACCAGGTGAGATCTTTTCTATGGAGATATACGGAAATTGGGTTTTTGTCCAAGAATCTTGCGGAGAAACTATACCCACAGTTTCCTACTAAGCCTGTGTGCTATTTCATACCTAAAGTACATAAGTCACTAGTGAGTCCACCGGGGCGACCTATAGTGACGGGGATCGGTTCAGTTACTGAACCCCTTTCACAATATGTAGATTGGCTACATCGTCCTCTATTAAAAGGGATACCTTCCTATTTGGAGGCGATTAGGGATTTAGAATGGCAAGATGGATATTTGTTGGCATCTTTTGATGTAGAAAGCCTATATACCAGGATACCACAACGATAGGGGGTCCAGTGCATCCACAGTATTCTCGAGAGACAAGGTAAAACTCATGGGTATGTGGATTTTGTGACTGAAGATTTGCAGTTTACGTTAACCCATAATGCGTTTTATGTTTGGCAAAAAGTGGCATAACCAAAAAACAGGGACAGCCATGGGGACTCCGATCTCCTGTACTTTTGGCAAATTTGTTTCTTGCCGTTTTCGAAGATCAATGTGTACAGGGAGTGCAGAATTATTAGGCAAGTTGTATTTTTGAGGATTAATTTTATTATTGAACAACAACCATGTTCTCAATGAACCCAAAAAACTCATTAATATCAAAGCTGAATATTTTTGGAAGTAGTTTTTAGTTTGTTTTTAGTTTTAGCTATTTTAGGGGGATATCTGTGTGTGCAGGTGACTATTACTGTACATAATTATTAGGCAACTTAACAAAAAACAAATATATACCTATTTCAATTATTTATTTTTACCAGTGAAACCAATATAACATCTCAACATTCACAAATATACATTTCTGACATTCAAAAACAAAACAAAAACAAATCAGTGACCAATATAGCCACCTTTCTTTGCAAGGACACTCAAAAGCCTGCCATCCATGGATTCTGTCAGTGTTTTGATCTGTTCACCATCAACATTGCGTGCAGCAGCAACCACAGCCTCCCAGACACTGTTCAGAGAGGTGTACTGTTTTCCCTCCTTGTAAATCTCACATTTGATGATGGACCACAGGTACTCAATGGGGTTCAGATCAGGTGAACAAGGAGGCCATGTCATTAGATTTTCTTCTTTTATACCCTTTCTTGCCAGCCACGCTGTGGAGTACTTGGACGCGTGTGATGGAGCATTGTCCTGCATGAAAATCATGTTTTTCTTGAAGGATGCAGACTTCTTCCTGTACCACTGCTTGAAGAAGGTGTCTTCCAGAAACTGGCAGTAGGACTGGGAGTTGAGCTTGACTCCATCCTCAACCCGAAAAGGCCCCACAAGCTCATCTTTGATGATACCAGCCCAAACCAGTACTCCACCTCCACCTTGCTGGCGTCTGAGTCAGACTGGAGCTCTCTGCCCTTTACCAATCCAGCCACGGGCCCATCCATCTGGCCCATCAAGACTCACTCTCATTTCATCAGTCCATAAAACCTTAGAAAAATCAGTCTTGAGATATTTCTTGGCCCAGTCTTGACGTTTCAGCTTGTGTGTCTTGTTCAGTGGTGGTCGTCTTTCAGCCTTTCTTACCTTGGCCATGTCTCTGAGTATTGCACACCTTGTGCTTTTGGGCACTCCAGTGATGTTGCAGCTCTGAAATATGGCCAAACTGGTGGCAAGTGGCATCTTGGCAGCTGCACGCTTGACTTTTCTCAGTTCATGGGCAGTTATTTTGCGCCTTGGTTTTTCCACACGCTTCTTGCGACCCTGTTGACTATTTTGAAGGAAACGCTTGATTGTTCGATGATCACGCTTCAGAAGCTTTGCAATTTTAAGAGTGCTGCATCCCTCTGCAAGATATCTCACTATTTTTGACTTTTCTGAGCCTGTCAAGTCCTTCTTTTGACCCATTTTGCCAAAGGAAAGGAAGTTGCCTAATAATTATGCACACCTGATATAGGGTGTTGATGTCATTAGACCACACCCCTTCTCATTACAGAGATGCACATCACCTAATATGCTTAATTGGTAGTAGGCTTTCGAGCCTATACAGCTTGGAGTAAGACAACATGCATAAAGAGGATGATGTGGTCAAAATACTCATTTGCCTAATAATTCTGCACGCAGTGTATTTAGTACGGTAAGGAATCCTTTTGTGGCATATATCAAGGTATTTGTGAGATTCATTGACGATGTCTATGTTGTGTGGAAAGCTACCATGGCACAATTTGATGAATTGGTGGAATATCTAAATGTGACCAATCACATGAATATGCAATTTACCAGTAAGATAGATATTGAGGAGTTGGAGTTTTTAGATGTTAAGGGTAAGAGATAGTAATCTATGTACTACTGTCTACAGGAAACCCACTTCCACAAATTCACTCTTGCACTATGGTAGCTTCCACCCGTCCCATGTGAAATTGGCAGTCCCGTATAGACAGTTCATGCGCCTTAGAAGGATAATAACTGATGGGGATGAGTTCATTGAACAATCTAAGGAGTTAAAAAGACATTTTTTGCAGAGAGGTTACCCCCAGAATGTGATAGACTCTGCTTATAGGAAAGCCCTTGCACGAGAATGAGGGGATCTCATTAAACATAAACATAGAAAAAAGGTCATAAAAAGTCATAATTACCTCATCCATTTGAAAGAGAAGGGCCGGCCACGGCCATCTTGATTGAAGATCTCGCACGAAATCCCATGTGTGGTGACCGTGTGGGCCGAGATTTCATAGTAGATCTTCAATCAAGATGGCGGTGGCCGGCTCTTCACGATCAAATGGATGGTTTTATTTTTATGTTACACTGTAATATCGATGTCAGATGCTGTGATCAGCTATGGTCATACTGTCATGGCTGAGGATGGGGAAAACCCTCAGCCGTGCCATTGCCATAAGTTGTTTTTGTTCCCCTTGTAGCTTGGCCACTTTAGACTCCTGTTTCTCCGTATCCAGGAGGAACGGGCTTTCTACCCAGCTCCTAGTTCAGGGATCGGCGCAGGGTCAGTAGGGATCCGAGGTTCCTGAGCATGAGCCCTCCTACCTTCAAGGTCGGCTCATGCAGCTAGGAGTCAGGGTCAGATTAGGGAAGCTCTAGGAGGTGACCTGCTCCCTAATTCTGTGGTACTGGCCAAGTAGCGACCTTCCATCTTCTGGCATCGCACGGCTGAGGGTTTTCCCCATCCTCAGCCATGACAGTAAGACCACACACACATCTTCATAACACCATGTAACATAATTTATAACCACAAGGGTGGCCCTCACTGACAGATGGTATTAGCCAGGAGGATGACTTCAGCTAACCATGGCTGAAGTACCCCTCAGAGTCTGGCATCCAGCAGGAGCTAAATAGCCCCAAGTGGCCACACCCACACACACACACCCAGTGTTCACAAACTAAGAAGGGAGTTAACCCTTCCTACACCAGGCAAGGGAAAAAGCCACTTAAAGGGGAAGTGTCCAAATAAACATCACACTGCAGCTGTTACCGCAGGCAACGACATGCGTGGCAACCATGTCCTGGGAGTCAGCCAGAAGGCCGAGACACTGCCACCACATGTACACAATACCAAACGTTGCCACGGGCAGCCACAGTGAAGGGAAGTGTCACAGTGCACACCTACATAAACCTCGTGCACACCAGACATACAAAGTGCATACATACACACACACCCAACCAGGTGTAACCGCATGCACTTGACAGCAGGCTGCCTAGCAACAGCTCAGGCTGCTATACTGCCAAGTACCAAATCATGTTGCCAGCGGCAACCACACGTGAGGCAACATACCAGCAGCCCTCACCATGTGGTTGACAATAAAACCAAACCGCAGGCAACTGCATGCGGATCCTGAGTCACGACCATGACCATGGTCCTGACAAAATCACTGCATTTAACTTAGCAATATAACATGCTATTAGTTAACCCTTTTCAGTGACCCTGTTCTGGGGTACTGCACCAGTAGTATACATGGCATGTGGTAGGTGGAATAGCCTGAAACAGATTTGCAGTGAGGCCCAAGAACTTCAAGTTCAGGCACCAAGTGTCAAGAAAATGGGTTGGATGTGTCTATAGCTGGCCATATATACAGGGAGTGCAGAATTATTAGGCAAGTTGTATTTTTGAGGATTAATTTTATTATTGAACAACAACCATGTTCTCAATGAACCCAAAAAACTCATTAATATCAAAGCTGAATATTTTTGGAAGTAGTTTTTAGTTTGTTTTTAGTTTTAGCTATTTTAGGGGGATATCTGTGTGTGCAGGTGACTATTACTGTGCATAATTATTAGGCAACTTAACAAAAAACAAATATATACCCATTTCAATTATTTATTTTTACCAGTGAAACCAATATAACATCTCAACATTCACAAATATACATTTCTGACATTCAAAAACAAAACAAAAACAAATCAGTGACCAATATAGCCACCTTTCTTTGCAAGGACACTCAAAAGCCTGCCATCCATGGATTCTGTCAGTGTTTTGATCTGTTCACCATCAACATTGCGTGCAGCAGCAACCACAGCCTCCCAGACACTGTTCAGAGAGATGTACTGTTTTCCCTCCTTGTAAATCTCACCTTTGATGATGGACCACAGGTTCTCAATGGGGTTCAGATCAGGTGAACAAGGAGGCCATGTCATTAGATTTTCTTCTTTTATACCCTTTCTTGCCAGCCACGCTGTGGAGTACTTGGACGCGTGTGATGGAGCATTGTCCTGCATGAAAATCATGTTTTTCTTGAAGGATGCAGACTTCTTCCTGTACCACTGCTTGAAGAAGGTGTCTTCCAGAAACTGGCAGTAGGACTGGGAGTTGAGCTTGACTCCATCCTCAACCCGAAAAGGCCCCACAAGCTCATCTTTGATGATACCAGCCCAAACCAGTACTCCACCTCCACCTTGCTGGCGTCTGAGTCGGACTGGAGCTCTCTGCCCTTTACCAATCCAGCCACGGGCCCATCCATCTGGCCCATCAAGACTCACTCTCATTTCATCAGTCCATAAAACCTTAGAAAAATTAGTCTTGAGATATTTCTTGGCCCAGTCTTGACGTTTCAGCTTGTGTGTCTTGTTCAGTGGTGGTCGTCTTTCAGCCTTTCTTACCTTGGCCATGTCTCTGAGTATTGCACACCTTGTGCTTTTGGGCACTCCAGTGATGTTGCAGCTCTGAAATATGGCCAAACTGGTGGCAAGTGGCATCTTGGCAGCTGCACGCTTGACTTTTCTCAGTTCATGGGCAGTTATTTTGCGCCTTGGTTTTTCCACACGCTTCTTGCGACCCTGTTGACTATTTTGAATGAAACGCTTGATTGTTCGATGATCACGCTTCAGAAGCTTTGCAATTTTAAGAGTGCTGCATCCCTCTGCAAGATATCTCACTATTTTTAACTTTTCTGAGCCTGTCAAGTCCTTCTTTTGACCCATTTTGCCAAAGGAAAGGAAGTTGCCTAATAAATATGCACACCTAATATAGGGTGTTGATGTCATTAGACCACACCCCTTCTCATTACAGAGATGCACATCACCTAATATGCTTAATTGGTAGTAGGCTTTCGAGCCTATACAGCTTGGAGTAAGACAACATGCATAAAGAGGATGATGTGGTCAAAATACTCATTTGCCTAATAATTCTGCACGCAGTGTATAAGATAGTTGTCAGTCGAACGCTCATTGGACTGACAGCTATCTCTCCCCATTTCCCTCATGTACATTCAGGTTTACCTTTGATGAGCATGCATGTCTTGGGTATGGGAGAGGAGAGAAATCTGCTTTCAGACATCTCTGATGGGAAGATTATTTCCCCAAGAATCCTACATGCCTGACCTTTCTCTACCCCAACATCTTCTGTTGTGGATGAATTGAAAAGCTCCCATATACATTAGATAGTTGGCCAATCCCACCAAAATGACAACTTTAAACAGCACACCAAGCCAAAGTCCAGGCCCCTCTGTCCTTGGGGGTAAAACCTCATACCAGAAACATTAGAAAAAGTTCTCATTCACTTCACAAGTCACATCAGTAGAGATTCATAGGAGATAATTCAAAGAAGAAACTGGTCTGATCTCTAGTACTTTTACTAGAAGGACTCAAAGGATGACCCATCAAGGAAGTGAAAGAGATATAGGCTGACCATACACATTTATTAAATGTTGGCTAAACCTGTCAATTTGGAGGGCTTGGTCTACAATCTCATGTACATGGTGGGCTCCCAATCATCTCCTGATGGTTCAAGTTGGGTATGTTGAGCTTGGGCATAATAATCCTTTGTTCCTGCAAAAGAGATGAGTTGCTGCAAGAGGGTTCTGCCCCTCTTGATATTGAAATAAACATTCAAGCCCAACTGACCCAGGCATGCATATTTATGGTGGATTCAAGTTTTATAACTGATGGCCAAACGAATGTTTGACCAGCTAAACAAAAGCTTCTCCATGACAGCATTTATCCACTATGGTATGGGACTGGGACCATTTAGTTCCCAGGATAAGTGAAGATTCTAGTTGATGGGCCCCACTATTACGACTTTTATGACATGTCTAGGACAGTCCATCTAACCTAGTTTCTCTTCGTGATCTCGTTTCAGTCCAAAGTACATATAAAAATACAGCATTCAACAATTTTATGGGAATCCAATTTTAATCATTTGAGGTCAAATTCTTGACTAGCTCCAAATTCTAGTTTACCTTTAAGCCAACTTGGTAGAAATAATTAACATTTTAACATGAACTTGACTTAGTCACCCTATTACTTTCCATTACAGATGCCTCCGTGGAGTATCGCTGATCTGCACTGCCAACCACAATATATAAAACTGGTGTTTCCGATTGAAGATTAACCAGAATTCTGATTTTCTACCTTCGAAAAGTCCATCTTGGTGAATAAATCATGAGACTTTTGTGGGGGGAAAAAGTTAATTGTTTTGGTCAATATTTACCGAGCCGAAGCATTTTTTTCATGAGCCTGTTCCTTTGCAATTACACCTTGTTTAATCAGTGGTAGTGATCTGTTTGCAGCATTTCAGCCGTGACAATGGACCTGTGGCCTTCAAATTTTCTACAATATACTTTGACCTTCTACCGCATTCACAGTGAAAACTTTTTGTTTCCTGAAATGTTAACACTTGGTTAATTTAAAAGTTTTCCCACAGTTCAGAAGTGTAATAAAGGTCAAGTGTGATCTGAGACAAAGGTTTGTTGACTTTTTAGGTTTTATAGATTGCTAATAAATTGCTTTCAATAGACTTTTAGTTTTGATTTCTTGGTTATATTTGGCTGTTATATTTATTACACCTATGGTAGATTAGTGTTAGGTAATTAATGTTAGACTGCTTAAGGTCTGATCAATAGGACCCTTAATGATCGCTGGAATGTGAGACCTCAGTCATCCCACCCAACCACTCACCAAGCTGCTCCTTCTGTTAACACCAGTCTTGAGGTTTGGGGTGGCACCTTGCACACTTGGCCATCACTGTTCATGCAGGTAAGGATAAAGTAGTAGGGTCTACCATTTTACCAATCAGTGATGGTCCATCATTGAGATTTAACATCTAACACTATCAAGGTTTTGTGTCCTGTACTGCATGGAAATGAAGCTTCTTGTATAGCAAATAGACTTTCCTGTGACCACTTATAGATGGACATCAATTGTTAGGAAAAAAACGCATGATCACTTACTAATAGTGAGTGTTTATCTGTAATGCCCCAATTTCCTGCACTATCGAGGTCACTTGACATTTTCCGTAGTGTTGATTCCCTTCTCCCGATTATATAACTTCTACATCTGAGACAGCTCAAGGTTTGTAAGGCTTTGCCCTGTTGAAACAACATCCTCAATGACCTTACCTCTGATTGCAGTGTTCTCCTCATTCTCTTGAACCCCACCCTCTAGACGTGATGTCAGCAATGATGCTGCTTCTTAGGGATAGGTTTTTCCAGCAGGGCTTCAAGCAGGCTTGGATCTGTGATACTCAAGCTGGGAAGGGAAGGAGAGGTTTTACCTGAAAACCCCTTTAAGCTGGTTAAACACATTAAATCTATGTTGGCCAAACCCACCAGCAAATTGTCAAATGTATATAGTATCCTCCCGACTCTCTATAGATGTCAGGGAGATAAGGATCAGGCACGTTGGACTTTAACAGTGTGATCCCCACTCCCAATTCACTACATATGCATGCTCAGCCTTATGTATGGGAGGATCGGGAGACATGGGTGTCAGCTAAACAAGCAGTTGGCCCACAGTTATCTCTTGTGTATGGCCAGCTTTAGAGAAGATAAGGTAGGTTCCTCAAGATAGGTAACCTCAACAACTCAATAAAAACTCAATTTACATAAAAGAATAGTATTTGCCGAGGTAAGTTGTTACTTTAATCTAAGTTGGCCATACACATTACATTAATGTCAGCCAAATCCACTGGTTAAAACAGGACTGGACGGTCATTTAACGTGTATGGGATATCCTGATCTTTCCCCAAATGACTGATGTCGGCGGAGGGAAAGATTGTACTGTTGGATGTCAACTTGTCTGAGACTTTCTTTCCCAGGGGAGATAAACCACTGCTTGAAGAGTTTGGCAGCGGCTTACTCCGGTTTTCCCATTCTGCATACATGCATGCTCAGCTGAGCCAAACAGTATCATGTGTATGGGGGGGGGGGGGGGTAGATAGAGAGGTATCTGTCAGCCGAAGGAGCTTTCGGCGAACAGCTATATAAAGTGCATGGCCGGCCTAATCATAGAGTGCCAAATAATCTCAATTCAGGTTTGCCTATACCAAAACTCCTTTTAGAGAGTACCAACACCTTCAGGACACCATGCATACATAAGTCTCATAACTTCCCCTTATCAGTAAGGTCTGAGGATTTATCTTACAGTCCAGTCCAACTGAACACAATATTGAAATAAAGGGGTTTTCTGACACTATAATATTCATGGTCCACCCTCAGAATAGGTCTTCGATGGCAAATCAGTGGAGGTTGGATGTTCTCGAGACCTGAGCCAATCAATTAAGTGGGACGGAGCTGCAGTACCAAACAAAGCCACAAATAAATGTATGGTGCTATGTGTGGTAACAAAGAAGGATACCCGATCCAATACTGAAGACCTGTCCTAAAGATAGGCCATCAATATTGTAGTGCTAGAAAATTCCTTTAAGCTTCATCAGTTGATCGACTCACAAGGGGAGCAATTACTTTTTCTCAGCCTGTTATTTCTGGAAATAAATATATCATAATATTCGGAGTACTGAAATGGAGTTGATACATTCTTTTTGCTCCTCTTCAAACCATTCTACTATTAGATATAGGCAGAATATCAACAGAATGATGTCATCAGTGCCAAGAACATGGGCGTGTCCTTCACCAGAAAAAGACTTTGAAGTCATTCATCCTTTCTTTAAGCCAATGATGATGAGTTGCTGATTAATTTGTCTGCTCACGGTGTAATCAATAGCAAACACTTAGCATCTCTCTGCAGCTCTCTATCTTTCCATTGATTGTTCCGCCGATGATCGGTGCCTCAATCATACCCCACCCCTTCCATGACCTTGAATAGAGTTGTTGTCTGTCTAGAGATCAATCATGGCGTCATCAGAAGAGGAATCACTTAACCTTTTTTTCCTACGAGAACGGCAGGTGATTGAAAGTTATGCATGGCTAGAAAAGCATGCATGCAGATGAGGTCATGCCGAACGACAGAGGTTACGAGGAACCATGTTGGATCTGTGTATATATCAGAGGGCCTTATAAGCACCACAGCTTCATTTCCATACTGGACATAAATAAAGAGGCATCACCAGATCTATAATGAGAGGTAATACGTCTATTAGCAATCTTATTGATCCAGCAGGTGGCGCTCTGCTAGAAAAAGGTAACCCCAATGTTTATGACTCATATAGCAGGTGCCAGCTGAGAACCCGGTACCTGCCGTATCAGTGCTGCATGTAATAATCATCATTAATGGTGAACCCGGTGGAGTAGGATAAACTGTCTTGACAATATGGAGAAATAGGCTACTTTCACACTAATGGGAAAGTAGCCATAATCAGTTTTCCATAACGTAACCAAATCTGAACACATCAGAAATTTTTGGGTCTGTAAGACCTCCATTACCAGAAACAGCTCAACCTGTGTGATGTCCATGAATTTTGGACATGGACACTCTGCTGCTAAAGGTGAACATGGACGCCATGATGCCCACCTTTAGCAGCAGAGTGTCACCATACCTTAACATTTTTGTATCCCCACGGGCTGTGCAGGAATGTCCCCCTCCCCTCTGAGAAACGCCCACCTTTGATAGGTCCCACACCCTTTGAGGTCCATTTTGCAGGAAAATCTATAAGCAGTAGGGAGTCATGCATCCTATTCTAATATACTGGCTCATAGTCGTATTCTGGCATATGTCCTAATCCAAATTCTGGTCTTTAATATCTCAAAGTGGATGTCTGATTTAAAATAAAGATGTTTCAATATTCTATTGGGACATTAATGGAGGGTCTTTTGTCTTGAAGCCACAGCGAAGTTCAGCTACAGAGAGTGTCACTCGCCAGGAGGACCCAACATGCGATAACTCTATTTCTCCTGTGGTGGTGCTGCAGGGAAATTGAAAATTTTCTGCTACATTTCCCCCACAGATTACATCTTTTACTGATCCACAAGTTAAAGGGAATCTGTCAGCAGTTCTGACCATAATAAACTGCTGACAGCACCTGGTATAGGCTGGGGAAAGCAGTACAAGCATACCTTTTGTGTAGCTTTTGCGTTCAGGACATGGAGAAAATGGAGGGGCTGTGGAGCAGCTCAACGCAGAGAGCACTTCACAGTGAAGCTCCACCTCCTGGGCACTTGCAGGAGTAGAACTAGGCTACATTCACACGACCGTATGTGTTTTGCAGTCCGCAAAACACTGATTCGCAAAAGATACGGAAAACATCCTTTTGGCATCCGTATTGCATCCGTTTTTTTTGTGGATCGATTGTAACAATGCGTATCCTTGTGCATAAAACGGACAAGAATAGGGCATGCTCTATATTTTTTGCGGGGCTACGGAACGGACATGCGGATGTGGACAGCACAAGGTGTGCTGTCCACATTTTTGGCGGACCCATTGAAATCAATGGGTCCTCATCCAATCCACCAAAAAACGGGATGGACACGGAAACAAAATACGTTCGTGTCCATGTAGCCTTAGCAAAATTAACGTTCATATTCACACTAAGGGCTCATGCACACGACCGCATGTATTTTGCGGTACGCAAAACACTGATCCCCCCAAAAAAACAAATGACATCCACATGCTGTTTTTTTGCGAATCCTTTGTAACAATGCCTCTACTTGTCCGTTAAATGGACAAGAATAGGAAATGTTCTATTTTTTTGTGGAACAGACTTGCGGACATACGGAAAAGGAATGCATGCGGAATCATTTCCGTTTTTTTTTCTTTCGCAGACCCATTGAAAGTGAATGGTTCCGCATACGAGCTGCAAAAAAAAAATCCTAATAATAAAAGGTCCACAAAAGGTTTCTTTGTCCTGCTCTCCCCGGCCCCTACCTAGTGCTGTCAGCAGTTAAGCATGGTCAAAACTGCTGACAGATTCCATTTCAGATGTTCTTGGCGGTCTATGGCCCCCATAATGCATAAAAGTAGCAGCCAAATTCAAAAAGTGCATTGACTTCTGTGTAAATGTTGTGTATTTATTTATGGCGCTGTTTGTTAATATAAATTTCCCATACTCCCACTTCATCCTCTCCTGGGACGGGGCAGTTGTATATCGCTGTCTTGTTTATGCTATTTTCTAAAGCAGATGCTCAAACTGATTGATTATCCTTCAGCTACAGACTACATTTTGAGTCTGAGATTGATTTGACGCTGCAGAACACACTTTGGGGATGTCGTTGAATTTTAATTTAAATTTTTATTAAAGTTTAGGCATTTCAGACTCAGTTAAAAACACTTTAATTAATATGTACAGTGCCTTGAAAAAGTATTCATACCCCATGAACTTTTCCATATTTTTTTTGTTACACCCACATGTGCTTAAAAAACAAACAAACAAACAAAATAACAATAAACAAAAAAGTCATCTTGTCAGGATGGGGGATAAATGGCCCGGTCTAGAAATGGTTAATTATTTAAGCAAATTTTCCTTAATTCTATTGAAAACTTAATCAAAAGAAATACTTTAAAAAAATCGTTTTACAAATTGCTGTTTTTGGTCCCTAACATAATAATGTAATCAGAAACGGAATATTACCGCATTAAACACGTTCTACAATGATTAACCAGATGATAATCCAACGTGGGGTCGTTAATTAAACCTTTATAAAAAAAAAATTATTGCGCAGTCATAAAATATTAATATCCTGGAGTCATTTTTTTCTGCGGATTACATGACATTATTAGTGCATTAAATGGGTTTATGTTTCCTTGGTGGAATAGTCGAAAATTGAGGCGAAGCAGATTCTAAGGTCTCAATGCAACGAAAGAAACAATTAGCAAATACATGAATTTCTATAAATTGCTGAAAAACGCAATTAATCTCTGGGAATGAAACTTTCCTGAATGATAGGAAACAGTAATGAATCTGCTGTCTGACTTTATCATTGGCAAATTTCTCTATATTCAAGGCAGAGGTGTAGGATTCACTCTGGAGATAATGGGGAAATTATATATAAAAAAAAATAGTAGATGTCACTGTTATGGGGGATACTGTCGATATCTTTTAACGACACACACAAACATTAAATGAAATAGATGAAATATACCCGGGTCCTTCTGCTAGTATATATACTGTGTATATACTACTTTATCACAAAGTGCTATCCTTTCGCGCCCCCCCCCCCCCCCCCCTCCCGTCATTGCACCCCTCAGATGCAGTGTTCATCGCTGATCACAGCATCTGATGCTACAATTGAGGCCTTTCAGGGGTTAATCAGGTTAAAAAAAAACAAAAAACATATTCACCTCATCCATTTTTTTAAGGAGAGAGGCCATCGCGGCCATCTTGATTGAAGACACTGTGTGAAATCTCGCACTGGGGCAGTATCTTCAATCAAGATGGCCGTGACGGGGTCTCAGCGAACCAATGGATAAGGTGAGTATGTTTTTTTTTTTACCGCCATTTCAGGAAAAATAGATTCGTTACCACGAAGCACAAGGAAGTTCGCCTTTGCGGCAAACCGAATTTTTCCTGAAATTCAGATTAAAGTCAATTCCTTTGGCTTCGATTCGCTCAGCACTAATATATATATATTATTAAATATTATTTATTTTTGCTATTTTTTATTATGTAAATTTGCATTATTTTTATTTTTTATCATTTATTTTTAAAATATTTTTAATAATTTATGATTTATAATAGGCCCATAAGGAAGGCATGAAGACTGGTGTGTAGAGAATGTCTCTGTGCCACACTGTTAGGGCTTGTTCACACGATCGTGGTTTGGTCTGCATCTGAGACGCGGCTCGGGTGCGGACCCATTCACTTCAATGGGGCCGCAAAAGATGCGTACAGCACTCCGTGTGCTGTCCGCGTCCGTTGCTCCGTTCCGTGGCCCCGCAAAAAAAATATAGCATGTCCTATTCTTGTCCGTTTTGCGGACAAGAATAGGGGTTTCTATAATGAGCCTCCTGTTCCGTTCCACAAATTGCGTAAGGCACACGGGCGGCAACCGTGTTTGGCAGACCGCAAACAACGGCACGGTCGTGTGAACAAGCCCTTAGCGGGTAGAGGAGTCTCCTCGTGTGATTGAGGTAGAGGATGGAGAGGAATCTCTCCACATGAAGAGTCCAGAAAGAGGAACCACATAGTGGAGCAGGGGTCCTCGAATGGTGGGGAGTGGACAGTGTGCCGTCCTGCAGATGCAGATACTGGAGAGTCTGAGAGACAGGTGGTGGTAGGTGCCTCTACACAACATGAATGAGAAGGCTTTCTTGTCTACCCAGGGATAAGAGGCTGTGCAGACTTTCAGAGAGACAGTGCCATGCATGTAAACAATATACAGTACTGTTGTATCAAGGAAGATGTATATGTTAATTACGAGGATAGCCACCATGACCACCTGGAAGTCATGATTGTACATCTCAATGAGAAGGTAGGTTCCACAGACCCACCTTAATTACACATACAATGCTTACATACGCTTACTATTCCAAAGCACGTGCATCAGCCTGTCAGGAACCCGGTCAAGTGTTGCCCCTCTTTACAAGGTTTCTGGCCTGAGCTATGGACAGGATGTCATACTTTGGACATGGCCAGATGAGGTGGATTCAGAAGCTTGAGCATGCACCAGGGAAAGGAGTAGTTGTCCTGACCACAGCAGAAGTGTAATCCTGTCCATAGCCCAAGGTGGAAATTTGGTAAAGGATGTGGCCTCAGCCAAAGTAGGCTTTTCAGAGGAGAAGCGCCATGTGAACGGGTTCCTAGGAGGCCAAGCCACAGAACTTTGGAATGGTAAGTATATTACAAATTTTCTTCTACAGGTCTGCTTCATGTAATTAAGATGGGTTTGTGGGACCCGCTAAGTCCCGGAAAACCCCTTTAGGGCTCATGCACGTGACCATACTGGTTAAGTGCCCGTATTGCGGACCATAAAAGGTCAGTCCGCAATGTATGGGCACTGGCTGTGTGCACACCATAGTTCAGATGTGGACCCTTAAATGGGCCCACAATCCGCAAGATATGACCAAAGATAGGACTTCAGCTATATTTTATGGAGCAGAGGCACAGATCGGAAGCACTACGAAGTGGTTCCTTGAGCTTTCGCGTCCGTTCCTACACAGCGCAAAAGATAGGACATGTTCTATCTTTGGCCGTATCTTGCGGATCGTGGACTCATTCAAGTCAATGGGTCCGCATCTGCAAACGGAGAGCACGTGGCCAGTGCCCATGCATTGCAGACTGCTACTTGCCGTCCGCAGCACGGGCACTGGGCCATTACGCTCGAGCCCTAAGAGAGAGGTTGTCTTTAAAGAGACCACCTGCTTAATGTATACCTTGGTAGGTTTAGAGGTTCACAAACTTCCTAAAATCCCTGCACATAGAAATTAAATCTATGCTGGAGCTTTGAGGAGCCAACACATGTCATGGACCACCCCGATGGACCTGCCCTAGTAGGAAACAAGTCAGGTGACAGATTACAGTTATTTTACAGTATATATCTTGTTTATTTTATTTTATTTTTTTGCATTTTCTATTTTTACTATATATTTTTTATCATATTCTTTATATTTATTTTTATTTATTAATTTTTTTCCTGAAAAAAATTTACCCAATGCGGAAAAATTGCTTTATTGCCCAATTAATACCATTTGATCCTCATGCACAAGAGTTTCCATTTTCATTTATTTTTTATTTTTTTTGCAATTTCTAAGCATTTTCTCTCTAATTGCCCTAATATTTTTTCAGAATTTAACGTCTCAGCTCCTAAAACATAGAACGTCTTCAATTTTTAAATACCCTCATACAGATTTAATATCCCAAGCTTGGTTTAACCTTAACAGTTTTACTACTGTTTATTTTTATTTTGTGGTTTTTATTTTGTTTTATTTTTTTTTCCAGTTTTTATCTATTTTCCCCGATGTAACAAAATTGCTTCTCTTAATAAATAAAATAGCACAACTTCATACCAATCTTTCTCCATAAAATGTATTATTGGTAGTAAATAGAGATAATAGACCTCATATAGATTGGGAAATTTTTGAGAGGGGAACATCAGGTGGTAACCACCCGGAGCTGCTTTCATCTTCAAGGTCAGGACTGAAATAAATAGCTTTTTTATATTTATTGTGTATGCTGACCATCCCAAACTTGGAACAATTGACTTACAAAGGCAAAGGCTGCTTTATAAACACTAGAGCTTTTTAACGGTGTCGCCCTCGGGAAAGGTTTGCTAAGTCAGTAAATATCCGCAGAGCTCGTAGACAATTCCATTTCTTAAGTGACAATAAATTTTTTCGAGGGTTGAGCTTTCTATGGGTCCATCAGCACAATTGCATCAAGTGTAATGGAGGGGTAGAGAAGCTATAATTCCAGGGGGAAGGACTGCGAATGTTAGTCTGGGACCAAGCAGGAGATATTATTACAAACAAAAAAATATATAAGGTAGGACACTACTCGAAGAAACTTAAAAAAAACTGATGTAGCAGAGCTGAGAGTGTTAGCACAACTTATTGATATATGCCAGTGTCTTAGTTCTGATTCTTTTGATGGTAAACCCAGTAAGTTCTAACCGTAGCAAGTTCTGCACTGCTACATCTATAATAATATTGCATTCAAGGTTTCATCTTCTAAGAATGAATGCTTATTTCAACCAATTGGCCCATGACAGGTTCACGTATTAGAGCCCGTGTTAAAGCTGCAACATTCTAGCCTAAATATTATGGGCAGAGGTGGACGTAACAGAGTCACGTGTAGAAGGTCATGTGGTCCCCCTGCTCTCCAGTAGTCAGTGGTGCCCTTGTGTACACCTTTGAACCATTAGTGCATTAAGGGGGTTTTCCAGTAATAATTACATTTTATCCAATGCCTGCAGCTTACCCCATACTTACCTGCTCCCCCCGCTTCAGTCCTCCGCGCTGCCTCTGCTGCTTCCATGTTCCTGTCCCTGCACTGTTTATATCCAGCGGTGCATGGACAGGGTCACATGCTCTGCTGCAGCCAATAACTGGCTTCAGTGGTGATGGGACCACAAGCAGCACACCTCACCACTAAAGCCATGTCCATGCACTACCAGGTGTAAAAACTGCGGGAAATGGAACATGGACACAGCAGAGGCAGCATGGAGGAGCAGGTAAGAATCTTCTGTTTCAGAAGGCTGCGGGCATTAGATAAAATTAAATTATTACCGGAAAACCCCTTTAAATGCAGTCCCTTAAGTGCAAACTATAGATGTGTCTTCCTTAAAAAAAATAATTTTGCAGTACTCTGTCAGGAGATGTTTCTGTTATGTGTGTGTCACTACCAGAGCTTTGGGACGTTCTCACAGCTCTGTTTCTCCACCCCTGTGATGATGTCACTACTAGAGCTGGGAGGAGTTCTCACTGCTCTGTTTACTTTTGGTTTCCTTCCTCCCAGCTGTTCCTCATGCGTTTGATTTCCCTCTCTTTATATCACCCCTCCTCCTATTGTAGGGCGTGGATTATAGTTCTCATTTCAGTTGTAGCTCTTGCTTTAGTATCTTCACTTGTAGCTATCAGTTCACTGGACCTGTGTTCTGCTGCAGCAAGCACTCCGGATATTGCCAGCTGTCCTTGGATCCGTCTTCTCTGCGGCTGCAACACCTTCAGCTAAGTGTACAGACTTTGTTGTGTACCTGATTATTTTCTGACTGGATCTGAGGTGGCCACGGTTCTCTCCATATACTGAGTAGGGCACCGGTGGCCGTGCCCCTTCCACTATTGTAGAGGTTACAGTGGTCATCAGTCTTAGGCACGTGGGCATGCCTCGTTCCGCCATTTGGATCCGGGCATGTGCTTTAGCAGCATAGGGAGAGCTCTGAGGGTCTGACAGGGGTCACCCTTTATCCTCCCTAGTCAGTAGCTCTTTTACTGTGTATACTATTGTTGCTCACATACAGCCGTGACACTATAATCCAACAAAACCGTCCTTTTTTGACATGGATCCGCTATCTGGCCTGGTTGACCGCATGCATGGTCTTTCTTTGGAAGTAGCGGATCTCCGTCAATCTATGACTCAGCTTCAAGCATTGGGCTCTGCTCCGGCTCATGGATTCTGTTGCGAGCCAAAGGTCTCACTTCCGGAAACGTTCTCCGGGGGCAGTGAGAATTTTGTTCGCTTCAGAGAGGCATGCAAACTCCATTTTTGCTTGTGTCCCCACTCCTCTGGTAAGGAGGAGCAGAGGGTGAGGATTATCATCTCCCTGCTCAGGGGTAATGCTCAGACTTGGGCTTTTTCGCTGCCATCAGGGGATCCCTCCCTTCGATCCGTGGAAAGATTTTTTGTGGCCCTGGGGCAGATTTATGATGACCCGGATCGTGTTGCTCTGGCCGAATCTAACTTACGTGTTTTATGCCAGAACAAACTGTCTGCGGAGCTTTATTGTTCTGAATTTCGGAGATGGGCAGCTGATTCGGGTTGGAATGATGCTGCACTCCGGAGTCAGTTCTGTCATGGTCTCTCAGAGAGATTGAAAGATGCGTTTGCTTTCCATGAGAGACCAACGTCCTTAGAGTCTGCCATGTCATTGGCGGTACGCCTTGACAGGCGTCTAAGAGAAAGAAACGAGACCTCTCTGTCCTGCCATTGTCAGTCTAGGGGCAGTGGTGCGGACTCATTCAGTGTGCAGGGGCCTCATCCTGTCTCGCTCCCCTCTGAGGAGGAGCCCATGCAGCTAGGTCGACTTGCCCCTGATAAAAGAGGATTTAGTCCTCAGAGTATGGTGTGTTTTTGTTGTGAGGGCATAGGTCATTTGGCAAATGTTTGTCCGTCTAGGAGATTCTTGAACTGTACTAAGAGCGATAATAAGAGAAAAACCTCAAAAGGTAAATCATCAAATTCTGCTTCATCTGCTACTTTGGGCAAAGTTGATGTAGGAATTAATGCTTTTCCTCTGACCTGCAGTTCCCGTTTTCTCCTGTCTGCCAGGGTGGCGCTAGAGAGCAAAGTCATTTCTTGTGAGATTTTTGTCGATAGTGGAGCGGCCGTCAATCTTATTGACACTCAATTTGTAGCCATGCATGGTTTTCAGGTTTGCACATTAGAAAAGGATATACCTGTTTTTGCTATTGACTCTGCTCCACTCTCACAGAGATCTCTGAAGGGCATTGTTCACAATATCCGGCTAGCTGTAGGTGACACTCATGTGGAGGATATATCTTGTTTTGTCCTTAATGGATTGCCTTCTCCTCTAGTTTTGGGGTTACCCTGGCTCACTAGACATAACCCCACTATTGATTGGCAAGGAAGGCAAATAAATGAGTGGAGTGACTTTTGTAGAGAGAATTGTCTCACAGCGACTTTTGCAGAGGTGTCTACTAAAACTGTGCCATCATTTCTCTCTGATTTCTCGGACGTGTTTTCCGAGAGCGGTGTTCAGGAGCTACCTCCTCACCGGGAGTTTGACTGTCCCATTAACCTCATTCCCGGCGCCAAGCTGCCAAAAGCACGCCTCTACAATCTCTCACAACCGGAAAGAATCGCAATGCGAACTTATATCTCCGAGAGTCTCGAGAAGGGGCATATTCGTCCCTCAAAGTCACCTGTGGCCGCGGGTTTTTTTTTTGTTAAAAAAAAAGATGGTTTTCTGAGACCTTGCCTAGATTTTAGGGAGCTGAACCGTATCACGATTCGCGATCCCTATCCCCTTCCTCTGATCCCGGACCTCTTCAACCAAATTGTTGGGGCCAAGGTGTTTTCCAAATTGGATTTGAGAGGCGCGTACAACCTGGTCAGGGTCAGAGAGGGGGATGAATGGAAAACGGCCTTTAATACCCATAACGGGCATTTCGAGAATCTCGTTATGCCTTTCGGCCTGATGAATGCTCCGGCCGTCTTTCAGCATTTTGTTAATAGTATTTTCTACCATTTAATGGGGAAATTTGTATTGGTGTATCTTGATGATATTTTGATTTTTTCCCCTGATGTTCAGACCCATCAGGATCATCTTTTTCAGGTTCTGCAGATTCTGCGGGAAAATAAATTGTACGCCAAGCTGGAGAAATGTCTTTTTATGGTATCGGAGATTCAATTTCTGGGTTTTCTCCTCTCTGCTTCTGGTTTTCGCATGGATCCGGAGAAGGTCCGTGCTGTACTTGAGTGGGAGCTTCCTGAGAATCAGAAGGCATTGATGCGCTTTCTGGGTTTTGCAAACTATTACAGAAAGTTCATTTTGAATTATTCCTCTGTTGTCAAACCCCTTACTGACATGACAAAAAAGGGGGCGGATTTTTCCTCTTGGTCGGAGGAGGCGCTTGCAGCCTTTTCTAAGATTAAAGAGAGTTTTGCGTCTGCTCCCGTCTTGGTGCATCCCGATGTTTCCTTACCTTTTATTGTTGAGGTGGATGCTTCCGAGGTGGGTGTGGGTGCGGTTTTGTCCCAGGGCCCTTCTCCTGCCAAATGGCGACCCTGTGCCTTTTTCTCTAAAAAACTCTCCCCGGCAGAGAGAAACTATGATGTGGGAGATAGGGAGTTGTTGGCCATCAAGTTGGCTTTCGAGGAATGGCGCCATTGGTTGGAGGGGGCCAGGCACCCTATCACCGTTTTTACCGACCATAAGAATCTGGCATACTTGGAGTCGGCCAGGCGTATGAATCCGAGACAGGCCAGATGGTCTCTGTTCTTCTCCAGATTCAATTTTGTTGTTACATTCCGACCTGGGATAAAAAATGTGAAGGCTGATGCTCTCTCTCGCTGTTTTCCGGGAGGAGGAAACTCCGAGGACCCGGGTCCCATTTTGGCGGAGGGGGTAGTTGTTTCTGCTCTATATTCCGATTTGGAGGCCGAGGTCCAGGCTGCCCAGACTGAGGCACCTGCCCGTTGTCCTTCTGGGAAGTTGTTCGTGCCTCCTGAGCTACGTCACAAACTCTTTAAGGAGCATCATGATACGGTTCTTGCTGGTCACCCCGGGAGTAGAGCCACGGTAGATCTCATTGCTCGGAGATTTTGGTGGCCGGCTCTTCATAAGTCGGTGGAGGGTTTTGTGGCTGCTTGTGAGACGTGCGCTCGCGCTAAGGTCCCTCGTTCACGGCCTTCAGGTTCCCTTCTCCCGTTACCCATACCTTCCCGTCCTTGGACACACCTGTCCATGGACTTTATCAAGGATCTTCCTCGTTCCTCGGGGAAGTCGGTGATCCTGGTGGTGGTGGACCGTTTTAGCAAGATGGCTCATTTCGTACCTTTCCCTGGTTTACCCAATGCTAAAACGTTGGCGCAAGCTTTTGTCGACCATATTGTTAAATTGCACGGTATTCCCTCTGATATTGTTTCCGATAGAGGCACGCAGTTTGTGTCCAGGTTCTGGAAGGCTTTCTGTTCTCGCCTGGGGGTTCGGCTGTCCTTCTCTTCTGCTTTTCACCCGCAGTCGAATGGTCAGACTGAGCGCCTCAATCAGAATCTGGAGACATATTTGCGCTGTTTTGTGGCAGAGAACCAGGAGGATTGGTGTTCATTTCTCCCTCTTGCTGAGTTTGCTCTGAACAACCGTCGTCAGGAATCTTCTGATAAGTCACCATTCTTTGGTGCATATGGGTTCCATCCGCAGTTTGGGACATTCTCGGGAGGGGCTCTTTCTGGTTTACCTGAGGAGGAGAGATTTTCCTCGTCTTTGTCTACCATTTGGCAAAAGATTCAGAGTAATCTTAAAAAAATGAGTGAGAGGTATAGGCTTGTGGCTGATAAGAGACGTGTGCCTGGTCCGGACCTGAATGTGGGTGATCTGGTGTGGTTGTCTACAAGAAATATTAAACTGAAGGTTCCCTCCTGGAAATTGGGTCCCAAGTTTATTGGGCCTTATAAAATCTTGTCAGTCATCAATCCTGTTGCCTTCCGTCTTGATCTTCCACGGGTTTGGAAGATACATAATGTATTTCACAGATCTCTCTTAAAACCATATGTCCAGCCCACGGTACCCTCCTCTTTGCCTCCTCCTCCGATTTTGGTTGATGGCAATCTGGAGTTTGAGGTTTCCAGAATTGTGGACTCTCGCATTGTCCGCGGTTCTCTTCAGTACCTCGTTCATTGGAAGGGTTATGGTCCTGAGGAGAGGATGTGGGTTCCGGTGTCGGACATTAAAGCCACTCGCCTCATCAGGGCATTTCATAGGGCTCATCCTGAGAAGGTGGGTCCTGGGTGTCCGGAGTCCACCCGTAGAGGGGGGAGTACTGTCACTACCAGAGCTTTGGGACGTTCTCACAGCTCTGTTTCTCCACCCCTGTGATGATGTCACTACTAGAGCTGGGAGGAGTTCTCACTGCTCTGTTTACTTTTGGTTTCCTTCCTCCCAGCTGTTCCTCATGCGTTTGATTTCCCTCTCTTTATATCACCCCTCCTCCTATTGTAGGGCGTGGATTATAGTTCTCATTTCAGTTGTAGCTCTTGCTTTAGTATCTTCACTTGTAGCTATCAGTTCACTGGACCTGTGTTCTGCTGCAGCAAGCACTCCGGATATTGCCAGCTGTCCTTGGATCCGTCTTCTCTGCGGCTGCAACACCTTCAGCTAAGTGTACAGACTTTGTTGTGTACCTGATTATTTTCTGACTGGATCTGAGGTGGCCACGGTTCCCTCCATATACTGAGTAGGGCACCGGTGGCCGTGCCCCTTCCACTATTGTAGGGGTTACAGTGGTCATCAGTCTTAGGCACGTGGGCATGCCTCGTTCCGCCATTTGGATCCGGGCATGTGCTTTAGCAGCATAGGGAGAGCTCTGAGGGTCTGACAGGGGTCACCCTTTATCCTCCCTAGTTTGGGTCCGGTCAGTAGCTCTTTTACTGTGTATACTATTGTTGCTCACATACAGCCGTGACAGTGTGCATGTGCAGCCACCTAGTGGTTGTAGCGTGAATTGCCCGTCGAGGATTTTGCTAGCATGTTGTGCTAAAGTATTGAATTAGTACGATGAGAAATTGAAATCCTTAAAGGGGTTATCCAATGCTAAACTTTTTTTTAGCAGCTTCATGGCGGCCTCCTCATTTCCCAGGTCTGTGGGAATCTACATCCTGTTGACGGGCGTCACACAACTGCTGCAGCCAATCACCGGACACAGAGGTAACCTGTCACCCATGCAGGACATCACAGGGTCACATGTCGTCCATCAACAGGATGTAGATTCCCAGAGACCCGGGACCTGAGGAGGTGACCGTGGAGCGATGCAGCCTGAACCCAGGGGCGGGGAGCAGGTAAGTATGAATCCCAGCACAGGTCCACCAACTCTGAAGAGGTCTTTTAAAGAAAAGTTTAGCTTTGGATAACCCCTCTAACCAAATATGCACAAAGTAATGGTGGACACATCTGTAGAAACCAAAAGTGTTGCCCTCCTCCTTGACTACAGGGTCCAGGTGCATACGGTCTGTCCAGAGTAATGCTAGTGCTAGACAGACTGCATCAGCAAGTGCTTGGGGATGGATTTCAGGAACTTCTAAAAAACGCCCATTCCGATCAGTCTGCTGATGATGCGTCATGAGACTCTCACATGACCAGCACTTAGATATCACATGACCAGCACTTAGATATCACATGACCAGCACTTAGATATCACATGACCAGCACTTAGATATCACATGACCAGCACTTAGATATAGTGAGCAGGACTTCACAGGTACATACAGTCTATTACAAATTGTAAGAATAAGGAAACTATTTAGCCAAAGGTTCCCCTTTAAGCAGCACCCATTAAAATCATTGGGTGCCCATTGATAGCTTTCTGTTTTGACTTTCAGGCTTCCCTGCAGTACTGCAGAGCTGGGAGTACTTACAAATTGTTTTGTTGTTTGTCATGTTATTTACTGCCCTTTAGGGCTCATGCATACGACCGTATGTATTTTGCGGTCTGCAAAAAACGGATCCGCAAAAAATATGGATGACGTCCGTGTTTTCATTCCGTATTTTGCAGGACGGAACAACTGGCCCCTAATAGAACAGCACTATCCTTGTCCGTAATGCGGACAATAATAGGACATGTTCTATTTCTTTGCGGAACAGAAATACGGACTTACAGAAATGGAATGAACACGGAGTAACTTCCGTTTTTTTTTGAGGACCCATTGAAATGAATGATTCCGAATACGGTCCGCAAAAAGAACAGAATGGACACGGAACGAAAAAACGTTTGTGTGCATGAGCCCTTAATGTGATTTAATGTGGTGCATGCCCAGAATGTTATGGATGGAAGCGACAGAATTAATAAATTATGACACTTCCCTTAAAAGCAGTTTGAGGAAGCAACTACTCCATGTATACTCTATTCATCATAGGACTGGACTAAAGCTACAAAGACTCACCAATCTCTGGATGATACAAAGATCGGTGAAAGAGAGAAAGAGACAAGAAGGTTCAGTAATCTGCATGGCTCAGCATGGGAGTCAGTAAAGTATTCTGCTACCTAGGCTATCTAGACTTTACTGCAGTGAGGGGAATACTGTTAAGGCTACTTTCACACTAGCGTTCGGGGCTCCGCTTGTGAGTTCCGTTTGAAGGCTCTCACAAGCGGCCCTGAACGGATCCGTCCAGCCCTAATGCATTCTGAGTGGATGCGGATCGGCTCAGAATGCATCAGTTTGGCACCGTTTGTCCTCCGCTCAGCAGGCGGACCCCTGATCGCAGCTTGCAGCGTTCGGGTGTCCGCCTGGCCGTGCGGAGGCAAATGGATCCGTCCAGACTTACAATGTAAGTCAATGGGGACAGATCCGTTTGAAGATGACACAGTATGGCTTAATTTTCAAACGGATCCGTCTCCCATTGACTTTCAATGTAAAGTCAAAACGGATCCGTTTGCATTATCATGAACAAAAAAAATAAAAAATTATTCTTTTTTTTTTTTTTGTTCATGGTTATGCAAACGGATCCGTTCTGAACGGATCTAAGCGTTTGCATTATAGGTGCGGATCCGTCTGTGCAGATACCAGACGGATCCGACCTAAACGCAGGTGTGAAAGTAGCCTAAGACACCTGTAACACTTGGACACAACTTGGCCAGTTGTACCTTGAAAAACCAGTTGCGAATTACAGGCGTAATTGCAAAAGTGACATTTCCAGCGATAGACTCTGCAGGAAGAGACATGAGAAAGATAGAGAGGAAAGAGTACGATCACTTCCACCCTTGCTCAAAACCATATGGGGAGATTCCTGTATATTGTGGGAACTGTGGTTTTGCTATCATTGGATGTACTACAATCCTCACCCCGCACCAGTCATGGCCGGACGGGGGGCGCAGCCTTAGGGGAGGGCATCATGACGGGGGTTTGGTTTAGGGAGACCCCAGTGAGTGGGTTAGGTGGAGCTTAGAGGGGTTGGGAGGAGGAATCTGTGGAAGTGTGGGATTGGGTGGTTTAAGTGTAGGGGTGTGGTTAAGGGGTTAAATAGGGTAGCTGAGGGGAGACCGGGGGCCATTTTGTCAGGATCTGAAAAGAGCTCCCGCCCACCCTCCCTTTATTTATGGGGTTGGGGTGGTTGTTAAAGGGGGAATGGGGCAGGTTGTGGTAGTTTTTGTGTCACGGTGGGGGGAGGTCCTTGAAGTTGGTCATATTCACAGAGGAGGATGCTGGGAGGGCTCCATGGTTGGGGCTGGACTCCCAGTGGTGACGGATTTTAAAGGGGCCATTCAGTGGGGCTTCTGAGCTGGAGGGCAACGGCTGGAAGCAGGATGGCTCACCCACTGGGGTATTTGCAGTTGTTTGGGGGCTTCAAGGACTTCCCCTCGGGGGGGGGGGGGGGGAATTGTTATTTATTATATGTTATGTTTATATGTTAATAAAAGACGGCTGCTGTGGCCGATTTATTCCATGCCTGGTGTCCGTGTGTCATTTTGGGGCATGTTAGAGATGAGGTATGGGTGAGGGTTGGTTACGGGGTTTGGAGTAAATAGAGTGGGGGTATGGTTAGGGGTCGGACGGCAGATAACCAATACCACCGTCATGTAAAGAGAGACGTTTTATTCTGCTGCATCTGGCCTGGTTACTGACTCCTGCACCATACACAGTACTCCACACCAGTGATGGCCAGTTCGCCCGCGAACACATGCGGGCTGCCATCTTAAATCACAAGTCCGGCGATGCACGGGTAAGTCCTTACCTGTGCCTGCGCCACGAGCCGGTCTGAAACAAATGCGGTCACCGGGAGCCAGCAGTTCCAAGAACAGCCGCCGGGGGCCTTCATCGGGCTGCCTGCTCCCGGTGACCGCATTTGTTTCAGACCGGATCGCGGCGCAGGCACAGGTAAGGACTTACCTGTGCATCGCCGGACTTGTGATTTAAGATGGCAGCTCGCATGTGTTCGCGGGCGAACACGGCGAACTGGCCATCACTGTTCCACACTCCCTGCCTTGCACTAATACAAACACTTAATGTCACGGGCACCTCATCTACCATCAGGCAGGAGCCATAGAACCTGGGTGTGACCCGGGGGAAGAAAGGGTGAACCTTCCTTTCATTACACGGCCCTAGTGACCTAGTGACCTTGTGAGGAAAACCACTGTGATTGACAGCTATAGGACGGCCCTGAACATGAGGGCAGCAGGGTGATAATACATCCAGAGTCCAGACGTCCTCAGGGACTTTTGGACATACACATAACTCGCAATCTGTGATAGAAAGGCTATTGATGGCCGCATGTACCGTCTATGAGAGCGTAATGGGTTTGCTAGGGGTTTTCTTCTGCTGCTGTTCTGTCATTCTACACATAAGTGATCTCCCCAGGTCACCGACCCTCATGGTTTGGTTGCTTTCTGACATGTCTAAATTACACGTCAAGGGAGTGGGAATCCCCTTTAAATGTTCATTGCAGGTGTGCACTCATCCCATATGAACCACAGGCATCATGCACAGGGCAAAGCCTGTATGATTCTGTATTATGAACAATCACCCTGTGTGCCGCCATATGGTACCCCTATACTGTACCAAACTGTATTCACCCCTAGAAACACTACAGAAAACCCTCTGTATAAAATCAAAGGCATACAGGGTACGGTAGGACCTTTAGACCTTTATCGGGGCCGTATTATGGATCTGTACAGTCTATAGCAGAGTCTGCTCTGGGTCTATATTAGTTTAGAGGGTCTGGTCTGGGGTCTGAATTTAGGAAATTTAAAGAGACTGATCTATGGTCTGTATTCATTTATGGGTTTGGTCTGGGCCCAGGTCTGTATCAATTAAAGAGTTCTGGTCTAGGTCTGGCTTAGTATAAGGGGTCAAGTCTGGGTCTGTATTAGTTAAAGGGGATGTCTGAACCTGGACATATCCCTTTAAAGGGGTCTGGTCTGTATTTATAGGGTCTGAAATTTGTTCAGCAATCTTCTCTGGGGTCTGCACTTGTGTAAAGCATCTGGGACACTGATATAAGGTCTGCAGTAATTAATGGGGTCTGGTCTGGGTTTGTATTAGTATAAGGGGTCGAGTCTGGTTCTGTATTTGGCCTTATACACACGTCTGTATGGATTTTGCAAACCACAAAACGTGGATCCGCAAAAACTACGGATGACGTCCGTGTTGCATCCATTTTTTGCAGACCCACTGGCTGCAATGGGTCTGTGGTCCACATTTTGAGCACAAGTATGTGGAACAAAACATACAGATGCAGAAAGCACATGAATGATTTGTGGGCGTTCCAGATCCATATTCCCGTCCCACAGGTGATGGAACATGTCTTATTTTTGGCAAATGCAGACCAGACCACAAGCCCATTGAAGTTAACGAGTCCCAAGGAAAATGGATGCAACACGAACATAATCAGTATTTTGCCAACTGAAAAATACACAGGGTCATGACACCTTAGTTTAAAGGGGTCTGGTCTGTATTTAGAGGGTCTGGGGTCTGAAAGTGTTTAGGGATCTTCTCTGGGCTCTGTTTAAAGGATATGAACTGGATTGGGTTCTAGGGTCCATATTTGTTTAGGGGTCTAGTGTCTGTATTCGTTAAATGGGTCTGGTCTGAGTTTGTATTAGTTTAGGGTGTCTGGTCTGGGTCTTAAAGGGTCTGTATTAAAAGGTCTGGGGTCTGTATTTGTTTAGCAGTGTAGTCTGGGGTCTATATTTGTTTAGGAGGCCTGGTCTGGAGTCTGTATTTGTTTAAGAGGTCTGGCTTGGAGTCTGTATTTGTTTCGGAGGTCTGGTCTGGAGTCTGTATTTGTTTCGGAGGTCTGGTCTGGAGTCTGTACTTGTTTCGGAGGTCTGGTCTGGAGTCTGTATTTGTTTCGGAGGTCTGGAGTCAGTATTTGTTTAGGAGGTCTGGTCTGGAGTCTGTATTTGTTTCGGAGGTCTGGTCTGGAGTCTGTATTTGTTTCGGAGGTCTGGTCTGGAGTCTGTATTTGTTTCGGAGGTCTGGTCTGGAGTCTGTTTTTGTTTTGGTGGTCTGGTCTGGAGTCTGTATTTGTTTCGGAGGTCTGGTCTGGAGTCTGTATTTGTTTCGGAGGTCTGGTCTGGAGTCTGTATTTGTTTCGGTGGTCTGGTCTGGAGTCTGTATTTGTTTCGGAGGTCTGGTCTGGAGTCTGTATTTGTTTCGGAGGTCTGGTCTGGAGTCTGTATTTGTTTCGGAGGTCTGGTCTGGAGTCTGTATTTGTTTCGGAGGTCTGGTCTGGAGTCTGTACTAATTAAAGGGGTCTGGGTTTGTATTTAAAAGCTCTGGGGTCTGTATTTGTTTAGCAGTGTAGTCTGGGGTCTATATAACGTTAGAGGGTCTGGTCTGGGGTCTGTATTGGCATTGGAGATCGGTCTTCACTTGTCCAGTCATTGGTCTATTTTGGTTTAAGAGGTCTGGACTTGAGTCTGTATTTGTTTAGGTGGTCTGTATAAATTTAGGGTGTCTAGTCTGGGGTCTGTATTTGCTTTGGGGATCTGTCTTCGTTTAATTGTTCCAATCTTGGGTCTGGTCTGGAGTCTTTATTTGTTTAGGAGGTCTGTACTGGTTCCTGTATTAGCCAAAGGGGTCTGAGATTTGTATTTTTCAAAGTTGTATAGTCTAGAGATTATATTAGTTAATGGGGTCTGGTCTGAGCCCTGAATTTGGTTGAATCTGTCTCTATTTCTTTAGGGTGTTTGTTCTTGGGTCTGTCTTCATTTTAGGGTTTGATGAAGGGAATCATGCTTTTGATTGAGGGCATGTCCTACAGGGAGTGCAGAATTATTAGGCAAGTTGTATTTTTGAGGATTAATTTTATTATTGAACAACAACCATGTTCTCAATGAACCCAAAAAACTCATTAATATCAAAGCTGATTATTTTTGGAAGTAGTTTTTAGTTTGTTTTTAGTTTTAGCTATTTTAGGGGGATATCTGTGTGTGCAGGTGACTATTACTGTGCATAATTATTAGGCAACTTAACAAAAAACAAATATATACCCATTTCAATTATTTATTTTTACCAGTGAAACCAATATAACATCTCAACATTCACAAATATACATTTCTGACATTCAAAAACAAAACAAAAACAAATCAGTGACCAATATAGCCACCTTTCTTTGCAAGGACACTCAAAAGCCTGCCATCCATGGATTCTGTCAGTGTTTTGATCTGTTCACCATCAACATTGCGTGCAGCAGCAACCACAGCCTCCCAGACACTGTTCAGAGAGGTGTACTGTTTTCCCTCCTTGTAAATCTCACATTTGATGATGGACCACAGGTTCTCAATGGGGTTCAGATCAGGTGAACAAGGAGGCCATGTCATTAGATTTTCTTCTTTTATACCCTTTCTTGCCAGCCACGCTGTGGAGTACTTGGACGCGTGTGATGGAGCATTGTCCTGCATGAAAATCATGTTTTTCTTGAAGGATGCAGACTTCTTCCTGTACCACTGCTTGAAGAAGGTGTCTTCCAGAAACTGGCAGTAGGACTGGGAGTTGAGCTTGACTCCATCCTCAACCCGAAAAGGCCCCACAAGCTCATCTTTGATGATACCAGCCCAAACCAGTACTCCACCTCCACCTTGCTGGCATCTGAGTTGGACTGGAGCTCTCTGCCCTTTACCAATCCAGCCACGGGCCCATCCATCTGGCCCATCAAGACTCACTCTCATTTCATCAGTCCATAAAACCTTAGAAAAATCAGTCTTGAGATATTTCTTGGCCCAGTCTTGACGTTTCAGCTTGTGTGTCTTGTTCAGTGGTGGTCGTCTTTCAGCCTTTCTTACCTTGGCCATGTCTCTGAGTATTGCACACCTTGTGCTTTTGGGCACTCCAGTGATGTTGCAGCTCTGAAATATGGCCAAACTGGTGGCAAGTGGCATCTTGGCAGCTGCACGCTTGACTTTTCTCAGTTCATGGGCAGTTATTTTACGCCTTGGTTTTTCCACACGCTTCTTGCGACCCTGTTGACTATTTTGAATGAAACGCTTGATTGTTCGATGATCACGCTTCAGAAGCTTTGCAATTTTAAGAGTGCTGCATCCCTCTGCAAGATATCTCACTATTTTTGACTTTTCTGAGCCTGTCAAGTCCTTCTTTTGACCCATTTTGCCAAAGGAAAGGAAGTTGCCTAATAATTATGCACACCTGATATAGGGTGTTGATGTCATTAGACCACACCCCTTCTCATTACAGAGATGCACATCACCTAATATGCTTAATTGGTAGTAGGCTTTCGAGCCTATACAGCTTGGAGTAAGACAACATGCATAAAGAGGATGATGTGGTCAAAATACTCATTTGCCTAATAATTCTGCGCGCAGTGTATTTAAATGGACGTGGTAAAAAAAAAACAACAATTGCATGGCGCTTCATACTCTCAGAATCTCTCTGAAATGAGTACGTTCCATATGCCTCAGAGTACATGGAATACACAATCAGGATGATGATATCATGACTAGTGTGTAATAAAGCCCTATCCAGGAACATGTATGTACTACTGCAGACCGACTTATGTCCACAGCGAAGGTCATCATCTTGCAGGTTCACAAATGTGTAAAATTGCAGAAATGAGTCCCGTCCGCCTTATCTGTAGGATATCTGAGCAACTGAAAGATAAGCGAAATCTATTGCTTTGTGCAATCTGTTCCCTGACCTATATAAGACCCGGAGATAAGCGTGGAAATAGTATTTACATTCTGTGGGATGAGGAAAACCACATTTCAGCCCTTTACTACATAAATACATGAATATGCTAATTACAGAGAATGGATCTTGGCTCGTGGTCAAAGTTCAAGACATTTTATGTTCCAGGATTCCTGTGTTAGGCTAGACTGATATACAACGCTGATAACCGTATTGCACGGTAATAGCCATGTATTACGTATGCAGCTGGGTGTTCTTGTGTGGGAGCACACATTTGCTCACTTAAAGGGGATGCGCTTATTAAATTATACTTAATAATTCTTTAAGGGCAGGAGATACATTTTTTCGGATACAAAGCTTCTATTCCCTTGCAAAGAGCTAAATTATTATTTTTACTACCTGCTGCCTCCACTAGGGGGAGCTTACTGTATACTGTTCATACATTGAATTTAATAGTAAAGGAGCATGCAGTAGGCTTTGAAGCCCCCCTAGTGGTGACTGCAGGTAGTACACATTTTATAATTTAATTCCATATACAGTATATTGAATAAGTAAATAGGGAATAGCATAAATAACAATTTCCCATGACAATGCTAAACTCTACATTGCTTTTAAGGCTTCAGCTTTGTCTCAGTAATAACATGGATGTGGATATCGGGTGCATTTCAGATTACATTTGTTGCATAAGCGATTGCAGCCCTTAGATATCCCTAGATATATTTCTACAATTCCTTTCCAATAAATGTTCATTCATTTTCCACAATCCCAGTTAGGGAGATGCAGTAGAGAGAACTGAACTGCATGACTAGCAATTCCCTAATACATTCTAATAATGGAAGGATTTCAGATGGCATTGCATTATGGAATTGCTATGAAGGTAGTAAATGCTAGTGAATGTTAATGGATACAAGGATAAAGCATTGACTATTTGAAGCATAACTTCACCTTGCTGTCACTTACACAAGGAGGAAATTGCCTAACTAGCAATTACCTAATAGTCTATTACTATTTCTATGGGGAGTAGGGTTGATGCAAATTGGTTAGTGGGGGTCATGGGGGCCACAGACCTCTTGATAGGTGAGGGTCCTTGAGGCATTAATAGAAAATCCTATGGAGGATGGGAACAGCCTTTTAACAGAGGTAAGTTCTCAGTCCAGGACCCTCTCTGGAGGACCCAGGACGTCCACGCATTCCCTGAATTTCAAAGATAACAATGTAATACTTCTTTCCCCCTGCGGAGGCACTGCAGGATAATTAAACACTTGTCGATGCTGGGTTCTCTCACAAATTGTAGCTCATGGCTGGGGTTTTCTGTGATAATCGGTGGCAGACCCTTATAACTTAAAGGGGTTGTCCCACAAAAAAAAATAAACAGTGTCTTAAATCTGAATACTTTTGTAATTGCATGCAATTAAAAATGTAGCATAGCCACTGAGTTATTCGTTAAAAGGCATCTGTATAGCGCCACCTGCTGTTTCTGCTTTTCTTATTTCTCTGACCACCTTGCTGAGGTGGACACGCATGCTCAGTTCCATCACTCAACTGCCTCCTGAGCTGTGACAGAGAGAGGGCTGCAGCAGAAAGGAGTGGTGATAAGAAGAGAGCTGCAGCAGGAAGGACACGTCCTCAAGAAAAGACACGCCCCTTGAAATATATAAATGTAGCAGAGCAATTGAAGCAATGAATGGGGGGATCTCTAGACCCATATGAGTCACAGGGCTGGTTCTTGGTTTGTTGGAAAGAGATTGTCGCGTACTATATGATGTCTGATTTTCCTTTTTTTACATTAGTCATGTGATAACCCCTTTAAAAGTTTAGTTCTGACATCCCCTTTAACGGTCAAATCTCTCCGGACATTTCTGACCAGCAGTAATGATTCAGGACGGTTTCCTCATCTCTTGCCTCGGAGAATGCGGCTAGTTCTTGACGCCGTTGCCGGAGGGATGAGAGCGGCTAGTGAAAAATGGATTTTTTTTTTTTTAGATATTTTATAGTCTGCCTGCTTTATGCTATTTAAAGCTGATTGTGCATTTAAGCTCGCGCAGAGCAGGCAGGGCCGTCTGAGGGTTTTCAATTTACTCAGCGCGTCCTAGAAATGGGGGCAGATGTTTATTTCGAGTGACATTGTTTGGTATTGGGTGAGATCAGCTAATCCTGTTTATAAGACTCCCGGTGATGATGAAAGATCCCGGCAAGAACCTGCTGGAGGTATTTTAAAAGGCTGTCCCAGGCTAAAAGCATAAAAAAAAAAACGAAAAGCTGCACTTTGCTGCAATTTAATATTTATTTCCATTGACACAAGCTTAAATAAGCCTTTGGGCTGGTGACAAGGCGGCTGCGCTGTCTGCTTCAGGGCCATCTGCCTTGGACGGGGTACAAGATTACCTTAAAAGTACTGCGAGCATCACGTAGGCCCCGAGGACATCATCTTATTACACTGCGTCCAGAGGCTTACATAGAGCGGAGGGGGGCAGAAATTAAAGGGGTTGTCTCACTTCAGCACCGGCGTCGCGTGTGAGGGCCGGATAGGATGCGGGTGCGTCGCAGGAAAATACGCGATTTTTCAGCGCGAGTGCAAAGCGTTTTAATGCGTTTTGCACGCGTGTGAGAAAAATCGGCATGTTTGGTACCCAGACTTGAACCCGGACTATGGTTATAAGGGAAAATAATAGCATTCTGAATACAGAATGCATAGTACAATAGGGATGGAGGGGTTAAAAAATAAAAAATAAATCATTAAACTCACCTCATCCACTTGTTTGCACAGCCCGGCTTCTCTTCTTTCTTCTTCTTTGAGGACCTGGAAGAAAAGGACCTTGGGTGACGTCACTGCGCTCATCACATGGTCCATCACCATGGTGATGGGCCATGTGATGGATATGTGATGGCTCCACGCTCATCACATGGTCCATCACCAGGTGAAGAAGAAAGAAGAGAAGCCGGCCTGCTCGAACAAGTGGATGAGGTGAGATTAATAACTTTTTTTTATTATTTTTAACCCCTTCATCCCTAATTTACTTAGCATTCTGTATTACGAATGCTATTATTTTCCCTTATAACCATGTTATAAGGGAAAATAATAAAGATCGGGTCCCCAACCCGATCATCACCTAGCAACCGTGCATGAAAATCGCACCGCACTTGCTTGCGGATGCTTGCGATTTTCACGCAGCCCCATTCACTTCTATGGGGCCTGCGTTGTGTGAAAAACGCACAATATAGAACATGCTGCGATTTTCACGCAACGCACAAGTGATGCGTGAAAATCATCGCTCATGTGCACAGCCCCATAGAAATGAATAGGTCCGGATTCAGTGCGGGTGCAATGCGTTCACCTCACGCATCGCACCCGTGTGGAAAACAAGCCCGTGTGAAAGAGGCCTAAGTGTCATGTCTGGAGGAAATCAGGCCCTACTCATCAACTGGCCAATACCATCCCTACAGTGAAGCATGGTGGTGGCAGGATCATACTGTGCGGGGACGGGGAGACTGGTCAGGGTTAAGGGAAAGCTGAATGGAGTATAGAGAGATTCTTAATGAAAACCTGATCTCTGAGCTCTGAACCTCAAACTGGGCTGAAGGTTCACCTTCCAACAAGACAGTGACCCTCAGCACACAGCCAAGACCACACAGGACTGGCTTGAGGACAACTTTAGGAATGTCCATGAGTGGTCCAGCCAGAGCCCTGATTTGAACCCAATGGAACATCTCTGGAGAGACCAGAAAAAGGCTGTCCAGCGATGGTCCCCATCCAACCTGACAGAGCTTGAGAGGATCTGCAGAGAAGAATGGCTGCAAATCCCAAATCCAAGTGTGCAACGCTTGTGGCATCAAACCCAAGAAGAATGGAGGCTGTAATCACTGCCAGAGGGGCTTCAGCTAAGTCCTGAGTAAAGGGTCTGAATACTTATCTCAATGTGAGAATTACATTTTTCCTTTTGAATAAATTAGCAAAGATTTCTAACATTCTGTTCTCACTTTCTCTTTATGGGGTATTGAGTGCAGAATGATAAGGGGAAACCAGATTTTTTTTTTATTTTAGCACAAGGCTGCAACATTAAATGTGAAAAAAGTGAAAGAGTCTGAAGACTTTCTGAAAGCATTGTAGATACTATGACTTCTAAGCTGGTGAATGATGGGCTCACACATGGCCACCTACTGTATGTCAGGAATGTCTGCATTGTAAATATGTAAGAATGACAGCGAATATGGATCAAAGGCCGCGAGCCACAGAAGGGAGGAACAAGCTGGCCGCTTTTACTTTCTGCATTGCTTTCTATGCACACAATGTAAATATTACACGCACGGTTACAGGATGTTTGCTCAAGTAAATGGAATATTACAGTACGGCATGTTCTACATGATAGGCGCACCTATAGACATTTCAGGAGCAGCTGACACTGAGTAAACTAGAGTTCCCTCCAAATGAGAGGAGGTGGCGCTAACGTACCAAGAATGGATCCATATACCGCGCATAGAGCCTGTATGGCGGCACACTCTTCTAAATCCAAAGACTCGCCACGTGGTATATGGATCTATTCCTGGCACAATATAGAGCCTCACAGATGCAACACAGGGGCCATATTTTGTGCCTACCATAATACTGATCCTTTGGTTCTGCCTTGGGCACTGGATAGCAGTATAGACTCATATGTACCCCATTTGTCACCATATGGTGCACCTGGAAGTCACGAACGAGGAAAGCAACTCTGACACCAGCTTTTGCAAAAACGGAATTTTACTAACACGTGATAATAAACACAACCACAAATGCTGAGAACATAAAATAAATTTACATACACCCAGCCCAAAGGCTGAGACCCCTGTGTTGCACAGCACAGCGCCCTCAATTTTTGCGGTAATTTACCTACGGGCAGGCAAAACTAAAACTGCCTCGCCATACCCACCCTAAAACAAACACGGACAATTGGTTGGGTGCTTAGTACGGTGCCAGATAACTTACTCCGATGCAGTGTGGTCGCAGGACCTGCGATCACATGGTATCCCACGTGACCATGACGTTGCGGTCACGTGACGGATCATGTGATCGGAAGGATGGGCGGTCCTCTGACAGCGCGGGCGGCTTTAAATAGTGCGGCTGTGCCGGCTGTCGGAGCGGTACTGCCATACGCGGGATCCAGCTGTCAGGAAGCAGGGAACAGGAAGCAGGCCTGGAATCTTGGGAACGAGTCCACTGACTGTCTACCCTAAAGATAAGTAACCTCTCTGTTCAGACCACCCTATGTAGTTTTGGCTTAATGACATACTGCCAATACACTGGGAGGTTGTGAAGTTTGATTGATATTGAAACAGTTTTCGCTATTGATTACTGCATAGTTTGTTGTGAAGCTTATATTGACCCCCTCCACCTGAGGGTGAGTCGATCCTGTTGTTGCTGACATCAATGTGTTAAGGCCCCTGATGAACTGATAAATACCAGAGAAACGCGTCGGGCTGCCATATGGTGTCTTGTGAAGCATTATTTTCAGCAGTAATCTCTCAGTTTGTTTACCGGGTGTTTTCACGGACTGTGACGCCTGAACAGTCTGATATGCAGGACGCAGGGCTTCACTATCCAAGCGCTGCATAGACTAGTTGTGTCCCAGGGACCTGGGTACACAACCTTGTGTGTAGGTAGTCTGGTGAATTAGGGATCCCTCCCCTCTCTTCCCCTTCCCTTCAGGACAAAGCTGGGCAGTCAGTGCACTGTCTAGGGAAGGATATAGGGATGGTTCAGGAGGTGTGCGGCTGACCAGGATAAGGGCTCTATACAGGGGCGTACATAAAAATCACTGGGCCCCATAGCAAGCATCTGAATTGGGCCCCATAACCCCGCCCACTACCCACCCCTGGCCCATCCCACCTCCTGTCCTGGCTCCTCCCATGCCACACCCCCATTAAAGAATCCCTAATGCCCCCCAAAATGCCCGGGGCGGAGGAGTAGGAGAGCACACTGTCCACTATGAGGCCCCCAAACCCTTAATGCCCACCAAAATGCTCAGAACAGTGTGCTTTCCTTCTACTCCTCTCCCCCTGGGCATTTTGGCGTAATGGGGGCATTAGGGGTTGGGAGGCAGGAGGCTCATAGAGGACTCAGGGGGGGCGGAGAGACTCAGAACAGTGTGCTTGTCTCCTACTCCTCCTTCCCCCTGGGCATCTTGGGGTAATTGGGGGGCTCATAGAGGATTCAGGGGGGGGGGCTCATACAGGACAGAATAGGAGGGAAGCAGACTGTCCTCTATGAGCCCCCCAAACCCTTAATGCCCCCCAAAATGCTCAGGACAGTGTGCTTTCTTTCTACTCCTCTCCCCCTGGCATTTTGGGAGGCATTAGGGGTTGGGGGCTCATAGAGGACTCGGGGGCAGGGGGGGGGGGGGCATAGAGGACAGTGTGCTTTCCTCCTACTCCCCCCCCCCCTGGACATTTTGGGGTAATGGGGGCATTAAGGGGGCTCATAGAGGATTCAGGGGGGGGGGGGGGGGGGGCTCATACAGGACAGAGTAGAAGGAAAGCAGACTGTTCTCTATGGGCCCCCCCTCCCTATGAGTTATCTTGCTGCTGCCTGCATTAACCTATCTATCCATCCCATCCCTGGCTGGGGACCCTTCCCAATATAACAAACCACCAGCAGTCCGGCACCAACCGTGTCCGGTCAGGAGCGGGCAGGCAGTCCTTCAGTCTGGGGCTGGGATCGATGCAATGTATGTCCGGCGCCCGTCCCTGCTACCCACAAACACTGGCCAATCAGCAGCTGCCTCTGTGTGCTGCTGACTTGCGCTGATTGGCCAGTGTGAAAATTAGAACACACCTGCAGGCTGGCCGGGCGGGAGAATCAAGTGAGGCAGCATGATGAGCAGGTTAATAGGGAAGGGGGGAGGGGGCCCGCCGATCAAAGGCAAGTGCCGCGGTCCCTGCGCCGCCCAGTGTGTTCTTCATAATTGTACTAGTACTGCAGTGCTTACTACTACTTAGCTAAAATAAACGGAGGGGGCGGGGCCTTCCGAGCGCTCCGGGCCCCCCGGTGCCGCGGGCCCCATAGCAGTGGCGTACCCTGCCTCTATTGGCGGTACGCCACTGGCTCTATAACTAGGGTGTGTAGTAGGGGCAGAGACCCAGCAGCCCTTCCCCCCCTTTCCTTACCCCTCCCTAGAAACACTATCTACCTACCTAATATCGGGGCATATCATATCCTGCTCATTTAAATTGCACTTTATCACTTATGGGCATTTATTTTACAAATATATCATTAAAAGTTATATTTTAAAGGTAATCCACTCTTCTCTTTAGTTTTTGTGACGCAATACCTCATACTGATATCTCAGAATACCAGCTAGTTGTAAGGCTTAGTACGGGCTGGCCTGCAGTGCAATACAGCAGTTCACAATCTTACCATGCTCTATATTATTCCCCTTCCCATAACTAGTCCGGTAGCACGTGCCTGATTATTACTCCTGAGCACAACGCTGAACTGGATAGAGTTTGTGGGGGTGTTTATCAGCTCCCAAATGTGCAATGTCCCTTTTAGTAATGGAGTCCTTGTAGTACCAGTAGCAACTCTTTAGACCTGACACAAAGTAGAGATCCTAACTAGCTAACTACAGGCCTAGTCTAAGTCTCTAGGCACCAAATTGCTGTGAGATGCGTGCACGATCTTACCGACCCGGGTCTGCTCTTTATCCACTGATGTCTCTGAACCGAACAACCAGTCTCTCCAGCAAACATGCGGTCCCACACAGTATTCAGCTTGATCCTTAGCTCTTGTCAGCCTTCCTGAAAACAATTCTCCTTTCCCTAGACAGGATCTGGGTCTTGTACAATGATCAGCTTCACTCAGATGCAGCTGTGGTCACTGAGTGGGTCCTCTTTCTCCTGGATCTCCAGTTCCTCAGCTCTCCGCTCGCTCCTAAGATGGCTGCCGCTTTCCTTCTCTATGCACTGAAAACCACACCTCTCATGAATATGGAAATGTATATGCAGTCAGTCAGCTGTGCCTAAGAAACAGCAGCATCTTGTGGCATAACAGCAGAACGTCAGTCCAGAACATTTAATTAAATCCACACACAAACAGTGTTAAAACAATGGGAGCTGTTTCTCAATCTCACACACCCACGAGTATTTTAGAACTATTATAATTTTGTCCATCCCTAAAACTAAACACCCTCTGCCACATATATATATTTTTACTAAATTCATATACCTTAGATAGCCGTAGTCTACAAAACTCTCTTATCCGACTCCCCCATAACAATATCTGGTTGGATCTGTTTATGGGAATAATCTGGACTTATGTACCAATTGTCTTCTGCCCAGACATAAAATAAAATGAACCACTTGTCTGACTTAGACCACCAGGAATATTGGCATCATGCTCTTCTCTGTCCTAGATCTTCAGAGATTCTAGAATCAACCTGCTCTCTACCCTTGACCACCAAGGAATTGATATTAAACTTTTATCCTCCCATAGACCTAAAGGAATTTGACATTAAACCTTTCTCACCCCTAGACCACTAAGGATTTTGAGATGAACCCTTTCTTTGTTTTAGACCACCAAAGACTTTGACATTAATCCCCTGACTGCCAGAAACCATCATGGTTGCAGACAGTAGCCTACTCTCTGCCCTAGACCACTAGGGATGTTACTATAAAGTCATCAACTACCTTGCACTGTTCACCATTGAAATTGGAACCACAAAAAGGACAAGCTGTAAGGTTATGCAAATCAAGGATGTAGCAGGTGTTGCTGTGATCTGTACATTTTTAAGCACCTAGCTCCAATCTGTGGCATGTAGATGGACATAAAAGCAGGACTAAAATAAATTATATTGTTTTTAGCCACATGAAACCACATGAAAGTTGGGTAAAAGTCATGTGGGATGATTGTGTGATGCCTTCGTGTTCATCAACGTGCCAGTTATCACCACAGAATCCTTGAACTGAGAGACCTTGGTTTATCATTCCAAAAGATCGCTACATGCCTAGGCTGAGATGTCAGCACTGCTAAACGTTGCGTGTCCCAGAAGCAAACCTCTCCACCTCTGATTAGAAAGAATGGTGTGTAGTAATGCATTCTGTGCTGCAAGTGAAATTGGACATCACATCCCAAGCCTAGGGCGGCAAACAGTGTCTACATAAACCATCAGGAGGCATCTGCCCGACATTGGGCTACAAGCCAGACTTCCAGCTACAGGTGTTCCATTGACCCCATGCCTCCGCTCTCAAAGACTATCCTGGTGCACAGCAAGAGGGCAATGGCGGTTGAAATGAAGTTCTATCATCCAACTTTTGTCTTGGATGCAGTGATAGCTGGAGATTGGTCGGAATACCACATGAGCAACAACACAACAGTCCTATTCTTGGGGTTATGGTATGGGGTGACATAATATAAGGTAGCTACATTCTTCTAGTCTTCATTTCAAGTACACTAACAGCTTGGCATTACATTGATTTGGTTGTGGAACCAGTGGTACAGCTATTTCTCCAATGTGTTCAAGGAGCCGTGTGTCCCACCAGGCTGCATGTTGTTTGTGCTACTGTGAGCAGCCTGTGTGGCTTAAACGTGCTACCATGGCTTGCGGAGTCTCAGGACTTGTCTCCCATCAAGCACATCTGGGACATCATCGGTCAGCAATTGCAAAGGTAGATGCCAGCGGCGGATCTTGATGATTTGCGTGCCCAAGTGCATTCAGAGTGGCAGACCATTCCTCAGACAACCATTAATAACTTGATAGCGTGCCGAGGTGTGAGAGTACGAGTATTTCTGCGAATAGTGCTTCGACTCGATACTAAGTAAATTAAGATTTTTGAGTATTTTCTTTAAATGTTTTTATCAGTTTCACATCATTAACATGTCCGATCCTGTGATTTCCATAATTTCATGACTTTTCCTTCTTGCTGTTGCAGTTTTAATGTTGAGGAGTGTATTACAGTAAACAGCAATATTTATTCGCTGCTATTTTTCACCTGGTTTAGAGGGAAAGTGTCGAGGTCCATAATTGCCCTGCTTAATAAGGTTGCCTTAGGGAATCGTGGCAGTGGCAGTGCCATATGCTCAAAGGATCTGACATGTTGCCCCCATACACATTAGATCATCACAAAATCTGAATCCCATCAACACTGGCTGACTTTAATGTCTATGCCAGCTCAACAATGACCAGCCATAGTCATGTTTGGTCATTCAAGACAAGCAGATCAATAGTTTCCTTATACTCCTGATGGTGCCTCATACGTCCAGCCCGATTCTGGTAAGGCTGACTAGATACTGCTCAGACCCTCACTTCTTCCTTACTCTTTCTCTTTGCATCCCCTTAACAACATTTCTTGACAACCCTACTCTTCTGATCTCCTTATCCCTTTGGTCATGGTGGCTAAATTGGTTGCTACCCCAAGCACAATTTTTAGCAACTTGATGAGTCAAGGACTTGTGGCTTTGTCTGTAGAGGCCTCCATGCCCGAAGTCTTCAATGCATTCCACCAACCTACCGATAACATTTGCAAAACATAATGCCCACAATGCATGCCATGTCTTCTACCACGGCAGTCCTGCATCGCAAATAATGGAGTTAGACATGTACTGTAAACATAGCAAAACTGAGTTTGATATTTGGGATAGCCCACCTCACAATTTACTACCTATGTTACATACAATATGGTGGACAGGACCAGTCACTGCACTCAGCAAAATTGGGCAAGTGCCTGTGCTCTTTGAGCTTTGGTTGGCCATTTTGGGTTGGAATGTTTTTTTAACATGTCAATAAAATTGGCCAGGTGTAGCAGAAAACCCTGCTGGGTTCCTGCCCTGCTACACCATGAAGCACTGCTTAGTGAAGGGTGCAGCTTCATTAAATGTCACTGGCGTCCATTAGCAGTCCACATTGCCACGACTGTGAGAGTGTTCAGCACTTGCCTTCAAATTGTCTGAGATTCAGCAGAACAGTCTTGGATTTTGGTCGCTGTCCGACTGTCCCCGGAAGGCTGCACCAAGTTCCAATTTTAATTGTATCTGACTCCCGAGGACACATATACTCTAGAATACAATGGTGAGCCATCAGCTCCCTGCTCCACTATTCATCTTGTAACCAGTGCCGCCGGTGGTCTGGTGCAGGCAGGCATGAGGCGGTGATGCCTGCTATGCCAAGCTACACACAGCACAGACCGGAGCAGACCTCCACTGAGTGGTCTGCTCTGTTCCTTATGGGAATGGTTCTAGGTGAGAGTCATTTTGGGGGCATTAAGGTGACATCCTACTGTGCAATAATGGGGCTTAATAGTGTATTTGGGAGCCCTTAGAGAGCCTCATAGTGTTTGAGGAGGCACTATTATCATACTGTGTGTGGGGGCACTAATGGGGTATTGTACTGTGTGGGGGCACTTAGGTAGCATCATACTGTGTGAGGGGCACTAAAGGGGTATTATACTGTTTTTGGAAGTACTAATTGGGTATTATAAAGTGTGGGAGCACTTAGGGAGCATATTATTGTGTGGGGCACTAATGGGGTATCATATTGTTTGTAGGGGCATTAATGGGGTATTATACTCTGTAGGAGAAATTAGCGAGCATCATACTGTGCGGGGTACTAATGGGGCATCATACTGTTAGTGGGGGGCACTAATGGGATAGCATACTGTGTGGGAGAGCTTAGGGTACACCGTACTGTGTGGGGGCACTAATAGGGTATCATACTGTGTGGGAGGACTTGGGGGCATCATACTGTGCGGGGGCACTAATGGGGTATCATACTGTGTGGGAGAGCTTAGGGTACACCATACTGTGTGGGGGCTCTATGGGGTATCATACTGTGTGTGGGGGAAATTAGGGGGCATTATGCTGTGTGGGGGCACTAATGGGGTATCATACTATTTGTGGGGGCATTAATTGGGTATCATACTGTTTGTGGGGGCACTAATGGGGTATCTAACTGTGTGGGAGAACTTAGGGAGCATCATACTTGGTGAGGACACTGTCAGCATCACTAGGGTCAGTATTTCTGTGTTGGAGTATCTAAGCAGACGTATATACTGTGAGGGTTGCACTAAGGTGACATCATCACTGTGAGGGGGAACATCATTACTGGGGACACAAAAGGGACTGGGTGGAATTAGATGGGTTAGAGGCTTAAAGTAAAAAGAAAATTGTACGTGTTGTAGGAGTTGTCCATACAGAAGAGGATACCTGAGGACATTTACCAAAGTAATGTACATGCTACCTCCCTTAAAGATGAACTGATTTTGGGGTCCTCCTGCTTTGGGGACCCATAACGATAAGCTCCAATCACCAAAGAAAGAGCCCATTGACTTTTCATCACAGTCAATATCTACAAATCCTTGCATTCCAAGTTATTGATGCTGCTTGTGAAACACCAAAAAGGAGCCTAATGAAACTCTACCACTATATGTCCCCCTTTACCTGGAGCCGGCTCTGATCAGGGCAGAAATTATTCAGCCCAAAGTGCAAATTATAGCAAATTCAGCTCTGCTGCATTGAAGAATTTCCACTAAAACTTGGACAGATCTGGCGTTTTCACTGCTGCAATTCGCTGATATCTCTTTATACCCTACGCAGCAATCTTATCCAGACATCACCGATTATTTTTGACCTCTGAGAGATGACTTGAGCGGATTTTTCTTCGCCGTTTGCGTTTCATGGTGAGGTTGAGGTGATTAATATGAAGACGTAAAGCGCGTTAGACGTCCCACATTCCTCTTCTTTTCAGATGACCACGGTGGTTTGTGCAGAGCAGAGATTGATTTTTTATCACAAATGTACAATGTATTGTAGGTCCCAGTTGGCTGCGGCTCTAATGCCCACTCAGCTGTCTTCACTCTCTGTTCAATACATTCATGAATTTTAATGGCGGGTCCTGCTACAGAGGAGGCTGGGATCACCTTCAAGCAGGAATACCATTAAGACGCCGCCGTGTACCATGACCCGACGCATTTTGTTTACTAAGCATATTTCTTATCTGAGTGAAAAAGTCTGTGACATGAAATGGAAAATAATATTCAAATACGGTTCTGGTCCAGAGTGAAGAACCTAATGAGATCTGTATACTGAAGGGGGGAGGCATTCACACAAGTGTAAGGACAGAATGGAAAATATATTCATTTGAGGTGGAGGTGTTTACTTCATAATCCATATAGAGAACTATTCTGCTGGTGCAGTCACTGTGTACATACATTACATTACTTATCCTGTACTGATCCTGAGTTACATCCTGTATTATACTCCAGAGCTGCACTCACTATTCTGCTGGTGCAGTCACTGTGTACATACATTACATTACTTATCCTGTACTGATCCTGAGTTACATCCTGTATTATACTCCAGAGCTGCACTCACTATTCTGCTGGTGCAGTCACTGTGTACATCCATTACATTACTTATCCTGTACTGATCCTGAGTTACATCCTGTATTATACTCCAGAGCTGCACTCACTATTCTGCTGGTGCAGTCACTGTGTACATACATTACTTATCCTGTACTGATCCTGAGTTACCGCACATCCTGTATTATACTCCAGAGCTGCACTCACTATTCTGCTGGTGCCGTCACTGTGTACATACATTACATTACTTATCCTGTACTGATCCTGAGTTACATCTTGTATTATACTCCAGAGCTGCACTCACTATTCTGCTGGTGCAGTCACTGTGTACATACATTACATTACTTATCCTGTACTGATCCTGAGTTACATCCTGTATTATACTCCAGAGCTGCACTCACTATTCTGCTGGTGCAGTCACTGTGTACATACATTACATTACTTATCCTGTACTGATCCTGAGTTACATCCTGTATTATACTCCAGAGCTGCACTCACTATTCTGCTGGTGGAGTCACTGTGTACATACATTACTTATCCTGTACTGATCCTGAGTTACATCCTGTATTATACTCCAGAGCTGCACTCACTAGTCTGCTGGTGCAGTCACTGTGTACATACATTACATTACTTATCCTGCACTGATCCTGAGTTACATCCTGAATTATACTCCAGAGCTGCACTCACTATTCTGCTGGTGCAGTCACTGTGTACATACATTACATTACTTATCCTGTACTGATCCTGAGTTACATCCTGTATTATACTCCAGAGCTGCACTCACTATTCTGCTGGTGGAGTCACTGTGTACATACATTACATTACTTATCCTGTACTGATCCTGAGTTACATCCTGTATTATACTCCAGAGCTGCACTCACTATTCTGCTGGTGCAGTCACTGTGTACATACATTACATTACTTATCCTGTACTGATCCTGAGTTACATCCTGTATTATACTCCAGAGCTGTACTCACTATTCTGCTGGTGCAGTCACTGTGTGCATACATTACATTACTTATCCTGTACTGATCCTCAGTTACATCCTGTATTATACTCCAGAGCTGCACTCACTATTCTGCTGGTGCAGTCACTGTGTACATACATTACATTACTTATCCTGTACTGATCCTGAGTTACATCCTGTATTATACTCCAGAGCTGCACTCACTATTCTGCTGGTGCAGTCACTGTGTACATACATTACATTACTTATCCTGTACTGATCCTGAGTTACATCCTGTATTATACTCCAGAGCTGCACTCACTATTCTGCTGGTGGAGTCACTGTGTACATACATTACTTATCCTGTACTGATCCTGAGTTACATCCTGTATTATACTCCAGAGCTGCACTCACTAGTCTGCTGGTGCAGTCACTGTGTACATACATTACATTACTTATCCTGCACTGATCCTGAGTTACATCCTGAATTATACTCCAGAGCTGCACTCACTATTCTGCTGGTGCAGTCACTGTGTACATACATTACATTACTTATCCTGTACTGATCCTGAGTTACATCCTGTATTATACTCCAGAGCTGCACTCACTATTCTGCTGGTGGAGTCACTGTGTACATACATTACATTACTTATCCTGTACTGATCCTGAGTTACATCCTGTATTATACTCCAGAGCTGCACTCACTATTCTGCTGGTGCAGTCACTGTGTACATACATTACATTACTTATCCTGTACTGATCCTGAGTTACATCTTGTATTATACTCCAGAGCTGTACTCACTATTCTGCTGGTGCAGTCACTGTGTGCATACATTACATTACTTATCCTGTACTGATCCTCAGTTACATCCTGTATTATACTCCAGAGCTGCACTCACTATTCTGCTGGTGCAGTCACTGTGCACATACATTACATTACTTATCCTGTACTGATCCTGAGTTACATCCTGTATTATACTCCAGAGCTGCACTCACTATTCTGCTGGTGCAGTCACTGTGTACATACATTACTTATCCTGTACTGATCCTGAGTTACCGCACATCCTGTATTATACTCCAGAGCTGCACTCACTATTCTGCTGGTGCAGTCACTGTGTACATACATTACATTACTTATCCTGTACTGATCCTGAGTTACATCTTGTATTATACTCCAGAGCTGCACTCACTATTCTGCTGGTGCAGTCACTGTGTACATACATTACATTACTTATCCTGTACTGATCCTGAGTTACATCCTGTATTATACTCCAGAGCTGCACTCACTATTCTGCTGGTGGAGTCACTGTGTACATACATTACTTATCCTGTACTGATCCTGAGTTACATCCTGTATTATACTCCAGAGCTGCACTCACTAGTCTGCTGGTGCAGTCACTGTGTACATACATTACATTACTTATCCTGCACTGATCCTGAGTTACATCCTGAATTATACTCCAGAGCTGCACTCACTATTCTGCTGGTGGAGTCACTGTGTACATACATTACATTACTTATCCTGTACTGATCCTGAGTTACATCCTGTATTATACTCCAGAGCTGCACTCACTATTCTGCTGGTGGAGTCACTGTGTACATACATTACATTACTTATCCTGTGCTGATCCTGAGTTACATCCTGTATTATACTCCAGAGCTGCACTCACTATTCTGCTGGTGCAGTCACTGTGTACATACATTACATTACTTATCCTGTACTGATCCTGAGTTACATCCTGTATTATACTCCAGAGCTGTACTCACTATTCTGCTGGTGCAGTCACTGTGTGCATACATTACATTACTTATCCTGTACTGATCCTCAGTTACATCCTGTATTATACTCCAGAGCTGCACTCACTATTCTGCTGGTGCAGTCACTGTGCACATACATTACATTACTTATCCTGTACTGATCCTGAGTTACATCCTGTATTATACTCCAGAGCTGCACTCACTATTCTGCTGGTGGAGTCACTGTGTACATACATTACATTACTTATCCTGTACTGATCCTGAGTTACATCCTGTATTATACTCCAGAGCTGCACTCACTATTCTGCTGGTGCAGTCACTGTGTACATACATTACTTATCCTGTACCGATCCTGAGTTACATCCTGTATTATACTCCAGAGCTGTACTCACTATTCTGCTGGTGCAGTCACTGTGTGCATACATTACATTACTTATCCTGTACTGATCCTCAGTTACATCCTGTATTATACTCCAGAGCTGCTCTCACTATTCTGCTGGTGCAGTCACTGTGTACATGCATTACATTACTTATCCTGTACTGATCCTGAGTTACATCCTGTATTATACTCCAGAGCTGCACTCACTATTCTGCTGGTGCAGTCACTGTGTACATACATTACATTACTTATCCTGTACTGATCCTGAGTTACATCCTGTATTATACCCCAGAGCTGCACTCACTATTCTGCTGGTGCAGTCACTGTGCACATACATTACATTACTTATCCTGTACTGATCCTGAGTTATATTTTGTATTATACTCCAGAGCTGCACTCACTATTCTGCTGGTGCAGTCACTGTGTACATACATTACATTACATTATGTATCCTGTACTGATCCAGAGTTACATCCTGTATTATACTCCAGAGCTGCACTCACTATTCTGCTGGTGGAGTCACTGTGTACATACATTACATTACTTATCCTGTACTGATCCTGAGTTACATCCCATATTATTCTCCAGAGCTGCACTCACTATTCTGCTGGTGCAGTCACTGTGTACATATATTACATTACTTATCCTGTACTGATCCCGAGTTACATCCTGTATTATACTCCAGAGCTGTACTCACTATTCTGCTGGTGGAGTCACTGTGTACATACATTACATTACTGATCCTGTACTGATCCTGAGTTACATCCTGTATTATACTCCAGAGCTGCACTCACTATTCTGCTGGTGCAGTCACTGTGTACATACATTACATTACTTATCCTGTACTGATCCTGAGTTACATCCTGTATTATACTCCAGAGCTGCACTCACTATTCTGCTGGTGCAGTCACTGTGTACATACATTACATTACTTATCCTGTACTGATCCTGAGTTACAGCCTGTATTATACTCCAGAGCTGCACTCACTATTCTGCTGGTGCAGTCACTGTGTACATACATTACATTACTTATCCTGTACTGATCCTGAGTTTTACATCAAGACACGGAGGCTTCGTATTGCTTTCTCCTTCTTTACTGAACCACCAATAGCAGCAAAGAGAAAAAATTTACATACAAGGAACCATAGCAACCAAGGTCGCTCCCCACTGGCCCCTATAATAGGCCGCTCTTCCTCTGTAACTTCCTCTTTCTTTGCTGCTGCCAAGCTAAGTACATAATTTATTCTCTGCTGTTTTTAGCTACTGTATTGTTGTCTCTTGTAGTTTTGAGCTGCGTACATAGGGTGACTAACCCTGTTTGCTGCTCAGCGCTCCGCTTGCGTTTGCGTCTTGCTTTGCAGGTGGGGGGTTTGTGTATCGCTGCGCTTTTCCTCGCGCTTTGGGGATATTCATTCGGCCTCATTAGGGCACTCCCTCTTTCCCTCCCCCCCCCCACCGGGTTCTTTGTTCATTCTGGGCTTGCACTTGTCCAGAAATCTGATTGCTCAGTTTGATGAGTTACAGACTAGGTCACAGGCGTCCCTAGGTTCAAGTCCTGACCAGCCTTGTACTCCACTTGTGTCCAGAACTCCCCCTAGTCATTTCTCATATTGCTCTGCTGGATTTATTTTAATATGGCCGTGCGCTCCATTGGTTCCCCACCCCCCAGATGCATTCCTACCTTCGCTTGCGTCCGCACTGCCAGGAGGTTTGGGGGGGGGGGGGGGGGGGTCCTCCTCCCTCTCTATTTCAGCGGCGCCATTCCCGGCGTTTCTCCCATCTTGATAGCCCTCTGCGATCGCCGGCCGAGAGATCTCGGCGGCCATCTTGGAAGCCCTCTGCGATCGGCCGGCCGCGAGATCTCGGCGGCCATCTTGGTGAGGTCGATCGCATTTCGCGGGCTTCCGGGGGCGGTCTTCCACAGTTCCGGCTTCCGGTCACTCATTCCGGCTCCCTGCACGGTCGGCGGCTCCTGCTCCTCGGCTCCTAACGCTTCAGGTGACCTCAGGCCTTGTCCCCTGGGTTAATTCTTGTCCCAGCGCTGCCCCCATTTAGGCATCAAGGCAAGCTTATTTAGGCATTCATCTCAGACATGTCTGCCCCTACTCCACCTCCTACTGCCAGTCGCCCCCCCTCCTCCCCGGTGGGACTTCACCCCACTGAGACTGATGCGCAGGCACTTGCCCTGCAACGATCAGTTTCTGACGCGATTGTGGCAGCCATGGGCTCCATATCGTCAGTTTTGTCACAGACTATTGCTCAGGCTATGTCCGCACGTCCTGCTAGTGCTCCCTTGCTAGACCCCATTGCCGTACCGCAGCCTACCTCTATTGAACCCCCTGTATTACAGGGGAATTTGACTGGTGCGCACCTTGCCACCCCAGAAGCCGTGCTTAGCTCACGGAAAAGGGCCTCTTCCCGCCAGGCAGAATGGGCGCGGACATGGAAATGCGCTAGAGCGCAATCACCGGACCTGTCTGACTCGGAACGAGCATCAGACGAGGAGGAGTTAGCGGATTTGGATTACGGCACAGAGGAGGATCTCACCCCCCCAGGTCAGGGCCCCTCGACCTCCGCTGCGGCGGCCTCCTCTGCCAAGGAAGTGGCGTCGACTTCCGCTGCTACCCGTTCTGAGGTTGTGTTGGATGATTTGGGCGAACCGATGTTCGACCCCGAGTCGCTTCATCACCCTCGTTCGGCGGAATGGCTCCCCTCCCCTCATGTGGGAGCGTATTTGGAGCATTGGGTGCGTCACTCGCTTAGCCGCGAGTCACGCAATAAACTTAGGTCCGAGTGTCCCCGGCCAGTGGTCCCCAATAAGGTGTGTGACACCCCGTTGGTGGACCCCAAGATGTCGCAGTTTCTAGCCAAAACGGGTTGGAACCCAAAAAAGGGCCTGGATTCAGCGCTCCGCAGCTGCCAGGACAAGATTTTAGACGTCTTTGGTCCATTGACCAGGATTTTGGAGATGGCTGAGGCGGCTAGGCTTGAGGGTACCCCGATTGACCCTATGGAATTGAGGGGCTGGGCCCAGAGGGCCATATGCCTTACTGGCAACGCTAATACGGCCGTTGCAATTGAGAGGCGCAAGGCTATCTTGTTCAAGATAGACCCCAAATTGGCCAATTTGGCGCTCACTGAGGCAGGGAAGGACGCCCAGGGCCTCCTCTTCGGCGAGTCCTTCATCAAGGACATGAGCCGGTTCGTGGGCACTTTTACGGCGCTAGACAAGGCCCAAGCATCTATGCGTAGGGTCTTCCAGGGACGGGCCTCTCATCGGGCCGGCAGTGGTAGGGGCCGCATGTCCGGCCGTGCAAATTTCCAGGCCCGTGGAACATACAGAGGTCCAGGTGGACATCGTCCTCAGTTTCAGGACCAAGGCAACGCAGCTCCGTTCTTCGCCACAAGAGGACATCAATGGCGTTCTCGCTCCTTCCGGGGCAACCCGAACATTCGCAGACCATTGGGTAAGTGCTCCCCGGTTTGGGGATTTTATGCTAGCGCATAGCTAATAGTTCAGTGTTAAAGCAATTGACTCATATCCAGTGTTTCTGTGTTCTAAACCCCCTTCAGCCTCTTACATTTCTATGCTACCTTGGGCAGGGAGCTGACTCCTGATTTTCTCCCACGCTTGAAGCCTTATTGCCACGGTCCTATGGGTACTTACCACGGAGGGGATTTCACATAGAGCTCAGGAGGTCCCCTTATCTAATTCCTTCCCCTCCGCTCGTTCACCTAGTAGCACGGTTCGTGCGTTGGTGGACGCGGAATTGCAGTCCATCAGACAGAAGTTGGCCCTAGAGCCGGCGCCCCCGGCATTGGCGGGTGTGATCAGCATTATCTTCCTCGTGCAGAAGAAAGATGGGCGGATGTTACAGGGCATCAACCTTCGCTTTTTGAAGGCGGTAATTTTTTACCGTCTCTTCAAAATGAAGGGATCCAGCGGGGTCGCTGAAACATCCAGGGCGGACCTATTGTCGGATCTCGGTTGCCCCCTCAACTGGGAGAGGTTCTGCCTTACTCCGACCCAGAGGTTGGAATCCTTAGGATTCACGGTGGATTCACTCTCAGGGTCCCTCAGTCTGCCGGCGGCGCAGTGGCGGACGTTTCCGCTAGGAGTTGCGACATGCGCTCCTCGCTCCCCATCTCCCGTTTCGTCACCTAGCCCGCATTTCGGTCCGGTTGGTCTCATCATTTCAGGCGGTTTCCCAGGCCCCACTGCATTATCGGGCGCTCCTGCGACCAAAGATCGCCCATCTTCGGTACGGTGCCTCCTTGCGGACGCTGTGATTCTGGGTTCGGGAGCCCGGGAGGAGTTGAGTTGGTGGATAGTCAGCCTAGAGGTGTGGAACGTGACTGCGATCTGTGGATCTCTACCGGAGTTGGCTATCTAATCGGATGCGAGCCTCCAGGGCTGGGGTGCCCAGGGCTACGGGCTCTCCACTGGGGTCCCTGGTCGGCGGATGAATCCCTCCTACACATCAATGCGTTGGAACTCCTGGCGGGGTGTTCGCGACAATTTCAGGTTTATGGGTCCGATGTCCGTCGCTCTCTTCGCTTTTCGGCTCTACAATCATCACACCCGGTTCTTCAGCGGACGTCCGGACCCAAAGGCTATGACGACGGATGCAGCCCTCCAGGACTGGTCTGTGTCCCGCCTATACAGGTTTCATCCATTCTCGTTGACTCAGAGGACACTTACACAGGTTCTCCGCCATCGGGTGGCCCAGGTTCTGGTGGTTCCGTTCTGGGGGTCCCAGGTCTGTTTCCCTTCATTTTTGTAAATTCGGAAGAAGACCCCTGTCCTTCTTCGAGCCGGTTGGATCTCCTACACAACCCTCTGGGTCTGCGTCATCCCCTTATCCTGACGGATCCCTGCTGTGGCTCACTCACATTTAGGCAGTTGTCAGCTAATTTACTGGCGTTATTTTGCCTTTTTGCATGCATTGAGGTCTCGGAGGTGAGGACTCTTGATTACGACGCACGTTCTGTTACCCCGGAGGGGGTCACTTGCAACATCTCGCGTCACATCATGACTAGCATTGTCTTATATCCTACCCAATTTTAATTCCTCCTTGGTCTTTTGTTCCAGGGCGTTCCTTTGGGAATACAAGTCCAGGACCCTGGCACATCGGTATCCGGCCAGCTTTCATTTATTTATTCCTATTTGCCATCTTTTCTGATGGGTTTTGCCCTACGTTAGCACGCTGGCTTTTGGGGGTCAGGTCTTGGCCGGTGTTGACACGTCTATCTTCAGGGCCCCTTCTGCGTATGGGACCTCTGTCACCGTCTGGGCGGTTTTGGGGGCAAGATTTGGGGATGTTATACGTCTGCCTGATGGGTCCGAGGTTACCAAGTTCAGGGAGTTCTATTTTCGCCCTCCATCTGAATTGTTCACTGCAATCATAGACGGGCTTTAAACTTGCAATACGAAGCCTCCGTGTCTTGCTGTAAAACTTAATGATTTTCCTATTTCATGACGTAAAGTCATAGTTTTATTAAAGACACGGAGGCGAGTATTGCCCACCCTATTCCCTCCCTTGGGGTTTTTTCTCGCGGTTTTTGTTACAGGGGTCATGTATCATTACCTCTATGTATTATTAACCTTTTTAAGTTATTTTGTTTTAGGTATTTATTGTCCTAATGTTTGTTTCATTGCCATTGTTTGCATGTTATTTAGCCATTTATATTGTCTTCTGTCATTTTACTCTTGTTGAGTCAGTTGCGTAGATGGCTTCCGGACATGCTGTCCTGACATGTTTGTTTCACCTAGACCTATGGTCTGTTTTATTTTCCAGGATGAAGTTATTTCCGTTATCAGATGCCGTGTTACCGGATGATGTCTTCTACAGTTTAGCCAGGTTGGCTTGTTGGTGGCGCTACATGGGCGTTGGACTTTCCGTTCCAGTTTAAAGTTCGGAGTTATCGTGTGGATGTTCGGGATGTCAGCATCAGTTTTCAAAGAAAGAGGAAGTTACAGAGGAAGAGCGGCCTATTATAGGGGCCAGTGGGGAGGGACCTTGGTTGCTATGGTTCCTTGTATGTAAATTTTTTCTCTTTGCTGCTATTGGTGGTTCAGTAAAGAAGGAGAAAGCAATACTCGCCTCCGTGTCTTTAATAAAACTATGACTTTACGTCATGAAATAGGAAAATCATTTAGTTACATCCTGTATTATACTCCAGAGCTGCAATACATTCTAGGTTTAGATACACAGGCTTATTAGGCAGAATCACACATGATAGGATTAGATGTGTCATCTCAGGAAGTATCATGCCCACTAGTAGGGTGGCCAGAGGTCCAGTTTTAGGCTGAACAGTTCGACTTTCAGACTCCTGTTCTCCTTCCAGTGTAGGGCCTGGACGGACGCAGGGATGTCGACCTTTTCGTGAGCTGCAGCAACATATTAACTGACTGAGGCTTCTCTCACCCCCAGTCAGTCACTAGCATATCTCCCAACTTTCTAACTGAACAAAGAGGCACTAGGCCACGCCTCTAACTCCGCCCAAAATATAACTATGCACCTAATCCCAACCAGTCCTCTTAATGCCCCCACATACTGTAGTAGTTATTCCCCCTTCATGCCACCGAACAGTATTTATGCCCAGCTGTGCCCCCAGTAATATGCCCTGTTATGTGCCCCTAGTAATATGCCCAGTAATGTGCCCCCAGTAATATGCCCTGTTATGTGCCCCTAGTAATATGCCCAGTAATGTGCCCCCAGTAATATCTACAGCTGTGCCCCAGTAATATGCCCAGCTGTGCCCCCAGTAATATGCCCAGCTGTGCCCCCAGCAATATGCCCTGTTATGTGCCCCAGTTTTATGTCCAGCTGTGCCCCCAGTAATATGTACAGCTGTGCCCCAGTAATATGCCCAGCTGTGCCCCCAGCAATATGCCCAGCTGTGCCCCCAGCAATATGCCCAGCTGTGCCCCCAGTAATATGTCCAACTGTTCCCCCAGTAATATGCCCAGCTGTGCCCTCAGTAATATGTCCAGCTGTGCCCTCAGTAATATGTCCAGCTGTGCCCCCAGTAATATGTACAGCTGTGCCCCAGTAATATGCCCAGCTGTGCCCCCAGTAAAATGGCCAGCTGTGCCCCCAGCAATATGCCTAGCTGTGCCCCCAGTAATATGCCCAGCTGTGCCCTCAGTAATATGTCCAGCTGTGCCCTCAGTAATATGTCCAGCTGTACCCCCAGTAATATGTCCAGCTGTACCCCCAGTAATATGTCCAGCTGTGCCCTCAGTAATATGTCCAGCTGTGCCCCCAGTAATATGCCCAGCTGTGCCCCCAGTAATATGTCCAGCTGTGCCCCCAGTAATATGTACAGCTGTGCCCCAGTAATATGCCCAGCTGTGCCCCCAGTAAAATGGCCAGCTGTGCCCCCAGCAATATGCCTAGCTGTGCCCCCAGTAATATGCCCAGCTGTGCCCTCAGTAATATGTCCAGCTGTGCCCTCAGTAATATGTCCAGCTGTACCCCCAGTAATATGTCCAGCTGTACCCCCAGTAATATGTCCAGCTGTGCCCTCAGTAATATGTCCAGCTGTGCCCCCAGTAATATGTCCAGCTGTGCCCCCAGTAATATGTCCAGCTGTGCCCCCAGTAATATGCCCAGCTGTGCCCCAAGCAATATGCCCAGCTGTGCCCCCAGTAATATGCCCAGCTGTGCCCCCAGTAATATGCCCAGCTGTGCCCCCAGTAATATGCCCAGCTGTGCCCCCAGTAATATGTCCAGCTGTGCCCCCAGTAATATGCCCAGCTGTGCCCCCAGTAATATGCCCAGCTGTGCCCCCAGTAATATGCCCAGTTATGTGCCCATTACAATAAGTAAAAAAAAAAAAAAAACACCACATACTTACCTTGTTCCTAGCAGCAGGACATCGGCTGCTCTGGTCTGTGGAGGAGGCGGAGCCTAGGCTGACTGCCACCAGCCCTGCCCCCCACACAGACAAGAGGAGTGGAGAGGCGGAGGGGGGAGGAATGATGAAGCAGGGAGCCGATGCCGACTCTCTGCTTCATCATAATACACAGGCAACTGTCTCTGCTTCCTATTGAAGACAACTGCCAGAAAGCGGAACATACCTCTCCCATACCGGGACAGTGGGACAGCCACTGCAATCCGCGACTTTCCCGCCGGATTCGGGATGGTTGGGAGGTATGCACTAGAGCCGGCAGACATTGCTCACTGTGGCTGACTGAGGGGGAGAGAAGTCCCCCGGCTGCCCCCAGCTCACCTTCTCTTCTGAAAGCCCCCCTCTTGGTCGGTGGTGGGGGCGTGGCTTAATGGAGCCAGGGGCGTGGTTTAGCGGTTCGGGGCCTGGCCAGTGAGGTCCGGCTTTCTCTGGTGAAGCCAGTGGCCACCATACCCACTAGCCATGGAGACTCTAGCTCATTAGAAATGATCGTACATGTATCCCTTTAGATCGGACGGTATTAGGAGCTTCACAATTGCCAGATTGTAATGCAGAAAATTTCAGCCACTGAAGATCAATTCCATCACCTAAATGAAGCTTGTAGAAATCATGTCCTGTAAAAACCACCCCATTCAGATGAATAGATTGTAAGCCCCACTTTTGCCGTGAATGAACCCCTGCTGTGCCTGGGTGACTGGGGGCTAAGGGTCCATTCACACGTCCGTTTTTTTTTTCCTGATCTGTTCCGTTTTTTCTGTAACAGATCTGGTCCAGATCTGGACCCATTCATTTTCAATGGGTCCTGGAAAAAAACGGACAGCACAATGTGTGCTGTCCGTTTCCGTTGTTCCGTTCCGCATGTCCATTTAAATATAAAACATGTCCTATTCTTTTCCTCAAAAATCGGATCCTGGTACAATACAAAGTCAATGGATCCGCAAAAAACAGATGACAAACGGATGTCATTCCGTATGTCATCCGTTTTATACGGAATCCGTTCCTGGAAATTACATTTTAATTTTTTTTTTTTTTTTTTTAAAGAAATCCTAACAACTTTATTTGCTTATTGAAATTTATACATGTTTCCGTTTTTTGCGGATCCGCAAAAAACGAATAACATATGGAAACATTTTCAGGAACAACGGATCCGCAAAAAACGGACAGAAAATCGGATTATAGAAAAATACCGACGTGTGAATGTAGCCTAAATTTAGTGAAAACATCTGTTACTGATCGGAAGATGCGCGACTACAAGCGCACGCTGATGATGGCATTCCCACCTGACAGCGGGGCACAGTGGAAGCACAAGGCGAAGGCAGAGGAGGAGGAAGAGGTCGCCAACGCAGCTGGGGCACCGCCAGCACCTGAGAAGGCAGGGTTAGCATGGCCGACATGTGGAGAAGCTTTGTCAGCCTTGGAGGTGCTGACCTGCCCTGCAGCCGCTGTATAGTGTGAACGTGGGTTTAGCACGGCAGAGAGCGTTATCACAGGCCGCAGCCAATGTGGACAAGCTTACCTTTATTAAAATGAACCAGGCATGGATCCCACAGGACTTGTCCGTACCTTGTGCAGAATAGACATTTATACCAGCCTCAACCATCCATTCTTGTACTCAAGTGCACTTATTCTTTGTGTTATTTTGTTATATGTCCCAATATTTTGGGGGATACCCCAATTTAAAAATTTTAAATAACACAAATCAGTGTTGGCTACCTATTCCTCCTTCACCGCCGCTTCCACCTACACCGCCACGTCAACCTACACCGCCACATCCACCCACCCACCGCCTCCTCAACCTCCTACTCCTAGATCCAGTGCCCAAAAGTTCAGGTCCCCATTGACTTCAATGGGGTTCGGATTCGGGGTCAAGTTCGGGTCAAGTTCGGGTCCCGAATCCGAACCTTTTTTTTAAGTTCGGCGGAATTCGTCGAACCCGAACATCCAGGTGTTCGCTCAACTCTAATTGTAAGCTTTTGTGCCATCCCTATCTCCTCATAGATTGTAAGCTCTTGTGTCATCCCTATCTCCTCATAGATTGTAAGCTTTTGTGCCATCCCTATCTCCTCATAGATTGTAAGCTCTTGTGTCATCCCTATCTCCTCATAGATTGTAAGCTCTTGTGTCATCCCTATCTCCTCATAGATTGTAAGCTCTTGTGTCACTCCTATCTCCTCATAGATTGTAAGCTCTTGTGTCATCCCTATCTCCTCATAGATTGTAAGCTCTTGTGAGCAGGGCCCTCATACCTCTTGTTGTAATAATTGACTTGTCTGTTGCTATGTTATATATGACAGTTTGTACATGAACCCCTGAAGTGTAATGCGCTGCGGAATATGTTGGCGCTATATAAATAGGGATTATTATTATGAATGGTAGTGACGGCCAGGAACAGAAATCTGCTGTGTGTGAAGCACTCTAAGACCTTGTTCACATGTCCGTTTTTCACTGACGCGTGCTGTCCGCATTTTCCATTGACAGCACACGTACCCATTGATTTAAATGTGTCTGTTCACATTCCAGTATTTATTTACTGACCATAGGTTAGTAAAAAGATCACGAGGAAATGAACTACTTTGATGCGGACCAAGCACCCCCATAGAAGTCTATGGGTCCTTGGAAATCACTGGCACACATCCGTCTTGTGTCCGTTTTTCACTGAAGACAGATAGGAAATTCTTTCGAAATTAATTTTCAGCTGAGCAACGTCTGTGAATTACGGATGACACAGGGATGGTAAAAACGGACACATGGACCAACCACGGATCCTTCACCGACATCTTTACAGATGAAACACGTACGCTTTTTTCATGGGCGTGACGATGAGAAATGTGAACGAGGCCTTACACCTTGTAGGCAACATACCCCCGCTAGTCACAAAGTATCACACCTGGTAAGATCAAGTGGAGTCATGAATTGTCAGCTTGTGTACTCCAGTTTATTAGACAGTATCGCACATGCAAGGCTTAGATACACCAGCTCAGTAGACAGTATCGCACATGCAAGGCTTAGATACACCAGCTCAGTAGACACTCAGTATCGCACATGCAAGGCTTAGATACACCAGCTCAGTAGACAGTATCGCACATGCAAGGCTTAGATACACCAGCTCAGTAGACAGTATCGCACATGCAAGGCTTAGATACACCAGCTCAGTAGACACTCAGTATCGCACATGCAAGGCTTAGATACACCAGCTCAGTAGACAGTATCGCACATGCAAGGCTTAGATACACCAGCTCAGTAGACACTCAGTATCGCACATGCAAGGCTTAGATACACCAGCTCAGTAGACAGTATCGCACATGCAAGGCTTAGATACACCAGCTCAGTAGACAGTATCGCACATGCAAGGCTTAGATACACCAGCTCAGTAGACACTCAGTATCGCACATGCAAGGCTTAGATACACCAGCTCAGTAGACAGTATCGCACATGCAAGGCTTAGATACACCAGCTCAGTAGACAGTATCGCACATGCAAGGCTTAGATACACCAGCTCAGTAGACAGTATCGCACATGCAAGGCTTAGATACACCAGCTCAGTAGACACTCAGTATCGCACATGCAAGGCTTAGATACACCAGCTTAGTAGACAGTATCGCACATGCAAGGCTTAGATACACCAGCTCAGTAGACAGTATCGCACATGCAAGGCTTAGATACACCAGCTCAGTAGACACTCAGTATCGCACATGCAAGGCTTAGATACACCAGCTCAGTAGACAGTATCGCACATGCAAGGCTTAGATACACCAGCTCAGTAGACAGTATCGCACATGCAAGGCTTAGATACACCAGCTCAGTAGACAGTATCGCACATGCAAGGCTTAGATACACCAGCTCAGTAGACACTCAGTATCGCACATGCAAGGCTTAGATACACCAGCTCAGTAGACAGTATCGCACATGCAAGGCTTAGATACACCAGCTCAGTAGACAGTATCGCACATGCAAGGCTTAGATACACCAGCTCAGTAGACACTCAGTATCGCACATGCAAGGCTTAGATACACCAGCTCAGTAGACAGTATCGCACATGCAAGGCTTAGATACACCAGCTCAGTAGACAGTATCGCACATGCAAGGCTTAGATACACCAGCTCAGTAGACAGTATCGCACATGCAAGGCTTAGATACACCAGCTCAGTAGACAGTATCGCACATGCAAGGCTTAGATACACCAGCTCAGTAGACAGTATCGCACATGCAAGGCTTAGATACAACAGCTCAGTAGACAGTATCGCACATGCAAGGCTTAGATACACCAGCTCAGTAGACAGTATCGCACATGCAAGGCTTAGATACACCAGCTCAGTAGACAGTATCGCACATGCAAGGCTTAGATACACCAGCTCAGTAGACAGTATCGCACATGCAAGACTTAGATACACCAGCTCAGTAGACAGTATCGCACATGCAAGGCTTAGATACACCAGCTCAGTAGCTAGTTTCACATATTGTAGGCTTGTATACCACAGTTTATTAGACAGTATCACACATGCAAGGCTTAGCTACATCAGCTCAGTGGCCAGTATCCCTCATTAGAGGCTTAGATACATCAGCTAATTAGACAGTATCGCACATGCTAGATACACCAGCTCATTAGACAGGAGGACACAGGCTGGGCTTAGATACATCAGCTTAGTAACCAGTATGACGTATTGTAGACTAAGGCCTCTTGCACACGAACGTTATGTGCCCATCGCATATGGCGAATGGGTCTGCAATCACGGAGACGCGGAACGGAAGCACGGATCGGAACCCCGCGGAAGCACTACGGAGTGCTCCTGTGGTGTTTCTGTCCGTGCCTCCGCACCGCAATTTTTTTTTAAACTTGTTCTATTATTCTGCGGTGCGAACGGATCTTGGACCTATTCAAGTGTAATGGGTCTCGATCCGTCCCGAACGTTGCAAGTGCATTGGGGACCGCAAATTGTGCACGGAACGGATGCACAACGTTCGCGTGCAAGAGGCCTTAGATACCCCAGCGTATTAGACAGCGTCACACTTTCTAGGCTTCGATCCACCAGCTCATTAGGCAGCATCACACATTTTAGCCTTAGATACATCATCGCAGACAGGATCACACATGCCAGGCTTAGATACACATTTATTATTGTTTTTGCACCACTTTTTGGTGTATTGTTGCTGCAGATTTTGCTGCAAAGGGGTTTTGCGGCAAAATCTGTGGGTTTTCTATTCTCACGGTGACGAAAAAAAGGGGGCTTGACGTGGTCGAGGAAGAGGGCCCATCTCATTTATCATTTTCCACGCCGGTATATGGCATGGAAAATGGTCTTAAACTGTGCTAGCAAGGGAGTTGGCATAGCTAAAGCATGTCGCACGGCCGGCGGAACCAAGCGCCAAAGCTATGTACAAATCTTTGGCGCATCCACCGCCAGCGCAGGGGGATTTAGACCGAAGTCTAAATCGCCAGCCTTAGTAAATGACCCCCAGAGTCCGTGGACATGATTTCTCGTGTGCAGGGCTGAGAACCCCCCCATGAGGCCGGCTCGAGCTCTGCATGATAGGATCGCCTGCAGGTATCCGGAATGTGAAGGCTTCTTGGAAAGATGTGACACCCTGAGAGCTGAGGGCGAGGAATCCGCTGACTCAGGGGGGCTGCGGTGCGAGTCTGTGAATGAAGGGCGGATACGGGTTATCTTCGAGGTGTCTGATGCAATGAGCTGTACCAGCTCTTCTACAAGCTCCTCTTATCTCCTCACCATCCCATTCACTGGAGGAAACGTCACAGCGCCGAAGGAATACAGCGACAATGGCTGCAGCGAGCAGCGGCGCCCCCAACTCTTATCTCTGCTTACGAGATAGTTTTCTAGGAAAACTGTTACGTAACGCGCTGAACTGTACTGGAAGCATGATGATGTCAGCAGCAAGTGTCACCGGCCAAAACACGCAAGCCTGCACTCCCTGCTCTCAATTACTTTAAAGGGCTTGTCCAGAATTAGGGCTCATGCACACGACCGTATGTGCGCTCCGTATCCGATCCGCTTTTTTTTTTTTTTTGCGGGTCGGATTCGGACCCATTTCAGTTCGCACATCCATACCGCGGCCCCGCAAAAAAGATAGAACATGTCCTTTTCTGGTCCTTTTTGTGGACAGTAGTTAAAAAATAAATGGCGGCATGCGCTCAGCTCGGATCCGTGTTTTGCGTATCCACGATTTGCGGACCACAAAACACTTATTGGCCGTGTGCATGAGCTGTTAGAAAAATATGGCTGCTTTCTTCCACCCCTGTGGATAGGTTGTTTTTAAGTATTGCAGCTCAGCCGCCTTGAAGCGAACCAGGCTGAGCTGCAATACCACACTCAACCAGTGGGCAGGTGTGGTGCTGTCTCTGGAAGAAAACATTCATGTTCTTCTCATCCTGTACAACCCCTTTGAAACGGGCCAGCAACTTGTAAAAATGTGAGGGGTGACTGCAAGTGAACCCAATATTTCACCAACCATGGGTGGGACACTAACAGGAGTCCAGAAGTTGACTTTTCGGCGACAAGAAGTTTCTCCATGAATGCTGCCATGTAGCTGTCGTCGTGTAGCCGGACCCTTAAGTGACATTATTTATATTAAAGGGGCACTATGCCAGGGGGGCATAAAATATAATGAGGCTCTGCAGGGGGTTGGGATGTTAAAAAAAAAAAAAAAGATAATAAATGACATCCGTTTATAATGGCTGTTAATAACTGGCGCAAAATAGGCGCAAAACGGTCATTAAAAACAGATTCACGGCCAGAAAATGGATGAAAACCTGATAGAGTGTCCGTTTTTACAGGCCGTGTAAATGTAAACTGTGCAGGACCAAATCAAAACCTACTCTTGAACCTGCAGAAACGAGAGGCCATAATTATTATAATTTTTATTTTTTGGGGGGAAAAACTCCAGTGACCACTGCAAATGCTCCTTCCACCTCAACAGCTAGAGGAGCGCAGAGGACTCCACCAAACATCATCCAATATCTCAGCTTCCTGGACCATTAGGAGAGTGATATGCGTTGGCTGAGATATTGGAGAGGCAAATCAGATTCGGCCATAGACCTTAGGGGGCCCAGGGGCCCGCCTGAGTCCTCCTCACAGCCGGCCAGTGGAAGTTTTTGGCTATGTATTTTGGGCTGCTGGCGGCAATACTTTGTGATGGACTGTGGTATTTGGCTCTGTCGGGGAGGTATAATGTGCGAAAATATGGCATTGCTGGCCCTGACTTCCATCAATTTGGACCTGACTACAAAATGAGGCCACTTTATGGTATTTTTTCCATGGCCACTTTAAGTTCCCAGTCCGCCCCTGCCTGGACACCCCTTAAAATAGTTTCCTCAAGTCCTCGTTTTTGGAAAGTCTCATCTCTTCTACATGGATAGCACCTGAGGGTGATTGGGGACTGCGGGTGGTCCTCCTCGGCCAGGTTGGTTTTGGTTCCCCTCCTGACACCATACTTGAGGAGAAGCCTCCCTTCTCCTCTCTCCTTCTTGTTGTAACCCTTTCTGCCCATCCCAGCCAAGTTTGAAAGGGGTTTTTGACCCCCCCCCCCCTTTGGCCCATGGCTGGCCCCTTTAACCACCTCTGGACCGCCTAACGCAGATTCGCGTTCCGGAGGTGGCAGCCCTGCGCACAGTCACGCATCTACGCGTCATCTCGCGAGACGCGAGATTTCCTGTGAACGCGCGCACACAGGCAAGCGCGTTTACAGGATCGGGAGGTAAGCGAGTGGATCTCCAGCCTGCCAGCGGCGATCGTTCGCTGGCAGGCTGGAGATGTGATTTTTTTTAACCCCTAACAGGTATATTAGACGCTGTTTTGATAACAGCGTCTAATATACCTGCTACCTGGTCCTCTGGTGGTCCCCTTTATTTGGATCGACCACCAGAGGACACAGGCAGCTCAGTAATATGTTGCACCAAGCACCACTACACTACACCCCCCCCTGTCACTTATTAACCCCTTATTCACCCTTGATCACCCCTGATCACCCCTGATCACCCCATATAGACTCCCTGATCACCCCCCTGTCATTGATCACCCCCCTGTAAAGCTCCATTCAGATGTCCGCATGATTTTTACGGATCCACTGATAGATGGATCGGATCCGCAAAACGCATACGGACGTCTGAATGGAGCCTTACAGGGGCGTGATCAATGACTGTGGTGATCACCCCATATAGACTCCCTGATCACCCCCCTGTCATTGATTACCCCCCTGTCATTGATCACCCCCCTGTCAGGCTGCATTCAGATGTCCGTATGATTTTTACGGATCCACGGATACATGGATTGGATCCGCAAAACACATATGGACATCTGAATGGAGCCTTATAGGGGGGTAATCAATGACAGGGGGGTGATCACCCCATATAGACTCCCTGATCACCCCCCTGTCATTGATCACCCCCCTGTCATTAATCACCCCCCTGTCATTGATCACCCCTCTGTAAGGCTCCATTCAGACATTTTTTTGGCCCAAGTTAGCGGAAATTATTATTTTTTTCTTACAAAGTCTCATATTCCACTAACTTGTGTCAAAAAATAAAATCTCACATGAACTCACCATGCCCCTCACGGAATCCAAATGCGTAAATTTTTTTAGACATTTATATTCCAGACTTCTTCTCACGCTTTAGGGCCCCTAGAATTCCAGGGCAGTATAAATACCCCACATGTGACCCCATTTCGGAAAGAAGACACCCCCAGGTATTCCGTGAGGGGCATATTGAGTCCATGAAAGATTGAAATTTTTGTCCCAAGTTAGCGGAAAGGGAGACTTTGTGAGAAAAAAATAAATAAAATCAATTTCCGCTAACTTGTGCCAAAAAAAAAAAATTTCTATGAACTCGCCATGCCCCTCATTGAATACCTTGGGGTGTCTTCTTTCCAAAATAAGGTCACATGTGGGGTATTTATACTGCCCTGGCATTCTAGGGGCCCTAAAGCGTGAGAAGAAGTCTGGGATCCAAATGTCTAAAAATGCCCTCATAAAAGGAATGTGGGCCCCTTTGCGCATCTAGGCTGCAAAAAAGTGTCACACATGTGGTATCGCCGTACTCAGGAGAAGTTGGGGAATGTGTTTTGGGGTGTCATTTTACATATACCCATGCTGGGTTAGAGAAATATCTTGGCAAAAGACAACTTTTCCCATTTTTTTATACAAAGTTGGCATTTGACCAAGATATTTATCTCACCCAGCATGGGTATATGTAAAATGACACCCCAAAACACATTCCCCAACTTCTCCTGAATACGGAGATACCACATGTGTGGCACTTTTTTGCAGCCTAGGTGGGCAAAGGGGCCCACATTCCAAAGAGCACCTTTCGGATTTCACAGGTCATTTACCTACTTACCACACATTAGGGCCCCTGGAAAATGCCAGGGCAGTATAACTACCCCACAAGTGACCCCATTTTGTAAAGAAGACACCCCAAGGTATTCCGTGAGGGGCATGGCGAGTTCCTAGAATTTTTTATTTTTTGTCACAAGTTAGTGGAAAATTATGATTTTTTTTTTTTCCTTACAAAGTCTCATATTCCACTAACTTGTGACAAAAAATAAAAACTTCCATGAACTCACTATGCCCATCAGCGAATAGCTTGGGGTGTCTTCTTTCCAAAATGGGGTCACTTGTTGGGTAGTTATACTGCCCTGGCATTCTAGGGGCCCAAATGTGTGGTAAGGAGTTTGAAATCAAATTCTGTAAAAAATGACCGGTGAAATCCGAAAGGTGCTCTTTGGAATGTGGGCCCCTTTGCCCACCTAGGCTGCAAAAAAGTGTCACACATGTGGTATCGCCGTACTCAGGAGAAGTTGGGGAATGTGTTTTGGGGTGTCATTTTACATATACCCATGCACGGTGAGAGAAATATCTTGGCAAAAGACAACTTTTCCCATTTTTTTATACAAAGTTGGCATTTGACCAAGATATTTCTCTCACCCAGCATGGGTATATGTAAAATGACACCCCAAAACACATTCCCCAACTTCTCCTGAATACGGAGATACCACATGTGTGACACTTTTTTGCAGCCTAGGTGGGCAAAGGGGCCCACATTCCAAAGAGCACCTTTCGGATTTCACTGGCCATTTTTTACGGAATTTGATTTTAAACTCCTTACCACACATTTGGGCCCCTAGGATGCCAGGGCAGTATAACTACCCCACAAGTGACCCCATTTTGGAAAGAAGACACCCAAAGGTATTCACTGATGGGCATAGTGACTTCATAGAACTTTTTATTTTTTGTCACAAGTTAGTGGAATATGAGACTTTGTAAGAAAAAAACAAAAAAAAACAAAAAACATCATTTTCCGCTAACTTGTGACAAAAAATAAAAAGTTCTATGAACTCACTATGCCCATCAGCGAATACCTTAGGGTGTCTACTTTCCGAAATGGGGTCATTTGTGGGGTGTTTGTACTGTCTGGGCATTGTAGAACCTCAGGAAACATGACAGGTGCTCAGAAAGTCAGAGCTGCTTCAAAAAGCGGAAATTCACATTTTTGTACCATAGTTTGTAAACGCTATAACTTTTACCCAAACCATTTTTTTTTTTTTACCCAAACATTTTTTTTTTATCAAAGACATGTAGGACAATAAATTTAGAGCAAAATTTATATATGGATGTCGTTTTTTTTGCAAAATTTTACAACTGAAAGTGAAAAATGTCATTTTTTTGCAAAAAAATAGTTAAATTTCGATTAATAACAAAAAAAGTAAAAATGTCAGCAGCAATGAAATACCACCAAATGAAAGCTCTATTAGTGAGAAGAAAAGGAGGTAAAATTCATTTGGGTGGTAAGTTGCATGACCGATCAATAAACGGTGAAAGTAGTGTAGGTCAGAAGTGTAAAAAGTGGCCTGGTCTTTCAGGGTGTTTAAGCACTGGGGGCTGAGGTGGTTAAGTGGGGAAGTGGCATGGTAGGGGTTAATGTAAGCTGCCCGTATCCTCGGCTTCCTGGCGGATTTTAGCCCCGCCTGAAGGTTATTTAACCCCCCCTCTCCTACCGCGCCATGTGTCAGTGGTTTGGAGCAGTTCTAAGGCTCTGGTTTATGATGTTATAAAAGAACGAATAAAGAAAGCTGTGGCCGATCACCACCCAACATGAAGGTGTCACGCGTGGTTCTTTTGGGTACGTTGAGTTTAGATAAAGGGGGGAGGGGAGAGGGGTTGATGGTTGGCCTTTGGCCTACCAGCAGTCCAGGAAATGCAACATTGGATGTTTTTCTCCAAGCTCTCAAAACCAAATTTGTGGTAGGACTTTCACAAACTTGGATGGTGACCTGGTTATGAGCTCTTAGCAGTCATGGAGAATAGATGTTATGACGACCTGTGTGAAAGTGACTCATCGGGGGAACCGAAGGCAGAGATCAGAAATGAATGCAGATACAAGATGGGGGGATTTACCATCTTACTTTTTAAATGCCATTACAACTTAATCTAGTCACAACTGGTGTTTTTTTACATCATCCTTGTCAACAGTTTTCGTAAAGGGGGCATGGTGAGGGTGAGGGTGATACATGGGTGAGGCCATCGGTAGATTTCAGTCTTGGACATGGACTGCCAGAGGCTGCATTTAATTTATGATGAGGCGGTATTTCTCCAATGGTAGGCCATCGTTCATGCCAGAAACCTGATAGAAACCCAACAGATCCCATTATAGTAAATTGGGATCCAGCAGACCCTTGGCGGTGCTATGCTGGAAACGGTCATTTCGGAACAGAATACTGTAACGCAGATGTGGTGCTGCCGTTTGTGAAGCCAAACCCAGGAGTCAATTCAAAAACAAAGAAAGGTTATACCTGCCCTGCAGGGGCGCACCTAGCCTTTCTGCTGCCTGATGCAAAAATTTAAATGTTGAGCACTTTCCAGCTCTACTTGTCTCTAGGTCTCACTTGGCCTCATTGGAGGTGCACCTCTGCCGCCCTAAATACTTTCTCTCCTGATGTGATCCACTCCTGATTTTTGCTTCAAAAACTGCATTCAAAATACCCTGAATGTATGGCAACACCCTTAGGCCCCTTTCACACGGGCGAGTTTTCCGCACCCGCACTGAATCCGGACCCATTAATTTCTATGGGGCTGTGCACACGAGCGGTGATTTTCACGCATCACTTGTGCGTTGCGTGAAAATCGCAGCAAGCTCTATTTTGTGTGTTTTTTACGCAACGCATGCCCCATAGAAGTGATTGGGGCTGTGTGAAAATCGCAAGCATCTGCAAGCAAGTGCGGATGCGGTGCGATTTTCACGCACTGTTGCTAGGAGACGATCGGGATGGGGACCCGATCATTATTATTTCCCCTTATAACATGGTTATAAGGGAAAGTAATAGCATTCTGAATACAGACTGCATAGTACAATAGGGCTGGATTATGTTCTATTTTTTTGCGGGGTAGTGTTTCCGTTGGATTCCGTGCCTCCGTTCCACACCGCAGCTCTGGATTGCGGACCCATTCAAGCAATATTCAGGGCAGTGTAGGAACCCCATTTCTTAGCTCTATTGTTTGTATATATAACGGTGTGCAGCCATTTTGTTTTTTGTAATTACCCTCAGGATAGGTCATCAATATCCAATCGCTGGGGGTCTGACACCCAGCACCCCTTGCCGATCCGCTATTCCCTGCAATCTCCGCTGACGATACTAGCACTTTGAACAAAGCCGGACACACAGCTCCGTTCACAGTGTAGTGGCCGTGCCAGGTACTGCAGCTCAGCCTCCAACCACTGCACTGTGAATGGAGCTGTGCTTCCAACTCTGACCAAATTACAAGTTCTGGCACCGGCAGCTGCAGGAAACAGCTGATCAATGGCCATCAATATCAGGAGCCTGGGAAACCCCATGCAGTTATCGGTATACGGCTGGCGGTACACAATCAGAACGTTCTATACATTGGGCGTCCTGAGCTGATCACGTCAATTCTGCATTCTTTAGCGAGAGTGACAAGTGAAAGGGTGAAGGCGGTATAGATGTAACGCCCCAGAGTGGCATTACCACTTTTGCACCTTACTACTATCTCCTATGGTTAACCTGGTATCATGCTGTGTATTTATTTCTAAGTCCTATATAATGCACATTTCCTATTTTGCAACTGTTTATGTTATCATGTAATGTGCCTGGTTCAACAGCAGGTGGCAGCAAACACGGCAGAGCTATAGTCTCATAGAATGGAGCTGTCTATTTCCATTCTAATCCCCCCTCTGTGGTGTGGTGGGCGAGTCCCATTTCCTGCAGGAAGGGTGGGGACCAGTTCTAGTCAGTTCAGTTTACCCCCTGCTAGGGGAAGGTTCAGGTTACCCCCTGCTAGGGGAAGGTCTAGCTTACCCCCTGCTAGGGGAAGGTTCTAGTTTACCCCCTGCCAAGGGAGGGTGTGCAGCAGGTGCACTTTTCTGTTTGACGTTCCTTGCCCAGGCCAGCTGGAGCACCTTCAGCTCAGCTGGACATGGAGGCAGAAGCTTAGAGCCTCAGCTGCCAGGAGAGATAGACTCACTGGTATAGCAGAATTCAGAGTCAGACTACAAGAGAGAAGTTGCAGCACCCAGAGAAAACTAAATTATACAGCTAGCCTGGCAGCATAGCAGAGCCAGAGAGCAACAGACATAGCAGAGAGAAGTTTGCCTGCCACAGTCAATGCCAAAGCCTGCTGGGAACCAAGACAATGTCTGTAAACCGTTTGGATGAACGTTTACCAAAGTTAAGCTGTTATCAACTTCATCACAAGGTCTGTACTCAATTTATTCTTCATCCCACCATCATTGCTTCGGCGCCAACGCCTAGGTTCCAGTGTATCCAGGTAGGAGCACCGTGACACATGCACCAACATTAAGGGACATTTAGGCCACCCTACACCACTCTGGCATTCCTACAACTTGGTACCATCCACAGTATCAGTAAAAGGGACCCTGTGCCCTTGTTGATTCACTGCAACTGGCGTCACGAAAACAAGTTATTTTTTTCCTCTTAAAGGGCCCTGGGGGGAGGCGCCCGCTGCATAGACGCCTCATGAAATATTAGTGCTGACCTCCTGAGATAATTCCGTCCCCCGTGTGTGCAACAAGTGGTTGAGACGAAATGCCTAAGGCCCCTTTCACACGAGCGAGTATTCCGCGCGGATGCGATGCGGGAGGTGAACGCATTGCACCCGCACTGAATACTGACCCATTCATTTCTATGGGGCTGTGCACACGAGCGGTGATTTTCACGCATCACTTTTGCGTTGCGTGAAAATCGCAGCATGCTCCTCTTTGTGCGTTTTTCACGTAACGCAGGCCCCATAGAAATGAATGGGGTTGCGTGAAAAGCGCAAGCATCCGCAAGCAAGTGCGGATGCGGTGCGATTTTCACGCACGGTTGCTAGGAGACGATCGGGATGGAGACCCGAACCTTATTATTTTCCCTTATAACATGGTTATAAGGGAAAATAATAGCATTCTGAATACAGAATGCTAAGTAAAACAGGGCTGGAGGGGGTTAAAAAAAATAAAAAATCATTTAACTCACCTTAATCCACTTGCTCGCGATAGTTTATGCTCTCCACAGGTCCTATACAGTAAAAGAGTCAGACGGAGATGCCCGGCATCGCGAGCAAGTGGATTAAGGTGAGTTAAATGATTTTTTATTTTTTTTAACCCCCTCCAGCCCTGTTTTACTTAGCATTCTGTATTCAGAATGCTATTATTTTCCCTTATAACCATGTTATAAGGGAAAATAATACTATTTACAGAACACCGATCCCAAGCCCGAACTTCTGTGAAGAAGTTCGGGTTTGGGTACCAAACACGCGCGATTTTTCTCACGCGAGTGCAAAACGCATTACAATTGTGTTCCCGCAACGCACCCGCACATTTTTCCGCAACGCCCGTGTGAAAGAGGCCTAAGTCTTCTATCGAGAGCTACTTCACCAGGCGTGAAGGGGATCAGACACTCAACGACTTCCTCTGAATGGTTACTTGAGATCCTGCACCTGCAAGAAAGTAGCAATCTTGTGTAATAACATAATAGCATTTTGAATGGTTTCCATGGAGACGAATGTAGCAATGCTGAATCTCTAACTCAACTCTTTCCTTTGCGTGCTCCGATAACTCGATGACTCCACGTCTTTCCTTTACCTGCCATTCCACTGAAAGTCACGCATAGAGGTCTCATCAAATCTCGTCCAGTGTCATGGGGGTCCCTCCACCACTTCCTAGTGTCTAGAAACCTTCTAGATCAAGTGACTGTGACACGTCACTGTAGAGGGTAGCGTCTGGATGCCGTGGTCACGTGATGTAGCGATGGACGCAAAAACACCCACATTTCAGAACGACTTGCCTTTCAGATTTCATTGCCGAGGTCCTCGATCCCTTCCCCCTTCTACTGTAATCTCTGCAAAATAACACGTCCCAATTTCCATCCAGACTATTAGAAGCCCCTTTAAAGCCTCATTCACACAGTCAGTGTTTGGTCAGTGATTTCCATCAGTGTATTTGAGGCAAAACCAGGCGCGACTCTAAACACAGGACAGGGGCAGATCTTCCCCAAATACCTGATGTCTGTGGAGGCTCCAATCCTGGTTTTGGCTCACAATCACTGATGGAAATCACTGACCAAACACTGACGTGTGAACGAGGCATAATACATATTACAGATCCAGAACATTGCCAGCAGCTTTCTGCCCCACTGTCCCTCTGATAACACTTCCTGGCAGTTTACTGTTGTCTTAGAGCAGGGATCAGCAACCTCCGGCACTCCAGCAGTTCAGAAACTACAACTCCCAGAATGCTTCATCCACTTCCATGGGAGTTTAGAAGAGCAGCCGAGCATGTTTGCATGCTTGGAGTTGTAGTTTTACAGCAGCTGGAGTGTCGAAGGTTGCTGATCCCTGTCTTAGAGGGATATTCCCATCGCTAGAATATGCTATCACTTTCTGATCGGTGGGGTTCAACCCCTTTCACTGAAATAAAAGGGCCACATGGCTAATTTAATACTACTCCCCCCTTCTAAGTTTTCCATGCCCCCGGCCACCGAGCTGTGCAGGGAACTGTAGTACCTAGTACCCTCCTATTCATTTTAATTATTCTTATTCGGTTGATAAGAATTGAGCTACACATGAGTCGTCAGATGACGGGATTCAATGAAAACCGAAAGTGACAGGATTTTAACCCCTGTTCTCAGAAACGGCTGAAAATTTTTAATAAAGACCAATTGAGAAAATGATTTTTAGCCCAAAATTAGTAAAATGCAATCACGAAAAAACTGCCCAAAAGTTGTCCTTTAAAGGGGCTTGATGTGTGCTGCTACGGAGGTCCCTGTTGGTGCTCCATATAGCGTGTGGAAAACCTGCAATCCGTACATTTTCTCAGCAGAGCATGCACTGAGATTCTAGGAATCCATTACTTTATTGCTGCTGATGGAGGGGTATCCGTCCAGGACGTAGAAGAGACTGCCTGCCCCAACTCAGTCATGTATGTGGTGGAGGTATGTCCCTCTATTGCTTCCACACAATCCTGTTCTTTGTATTTATGCGGCACTTGGGGGTCCTGGTTCTCCCTGTGGAAATACAGTTGGTGCGGGTAGTCTTAAAGCAATGAGCCTTGGGAAAAGTATACAAATTAGCTCTCCTCCAGGAGGAAGAAAACAGTCAGCAAGGAGAATCAGTATCCTGCAAGAGCAATGTCAAAGGTACACAGTTGAGTCCCATTATTATGACCACTTCCTACTTTCGACATCGGCAGCGTGTAGCACTCATTGCTGTCAAGGGTAAAATGGCAGCGTGTGCTGCTGTGGTGAAAGTGTATGGTGAGTGGACAGATGGCGCCATTGTGCATAAGTGACGTGGAAACTGCAGAGCATGTGAGAGGTGAACGCCGGCTACGAAGGTGCGCGAGGGTGGACTGACACGCTACAGTGGAGAAGCTCACTGCCAAAATGAACCAGGGGCACCAGACGTGTGTCTAACACGACAACAGTTCAGTGAAGCCTACTCTGTATGGGGCTCCGAAGCAGACGGACGGTCACTGCACCTCTGCTAGTTGCATCGGCAGAAAATGCTTGAATTTTCATGACAGCATTGGACTTAGACCTCTGCTGATTGGTAAAGGGTTGGCTTCTCCAATGAGTCTTGTTTTCAGCTTCTTGGATCAGATGGACGTCCCGGTGTCAGGCGAGGAACATCAGAGAACAAACACCCTGCAACCATTGCTGGAGGAACACAAGCTGGTGAGGGCAGCAGCGTTATAATCTGGGGAAGGTTTTCGTGGCTTTCTCTTGGCCACTCATCCATGTGGAATCCATCCTTGCAGATCACGTACACCCATACATGCTGATTGTCTTCCCTGGAGCGGATGGGATCTTTCAGCAAGACAATGCAACATGTCACATGGCTAGAAATGTCCAACATTGGTTGGAAGAGCATGACCAAGACTTCTAAGTACTACCCTGGTCCCCTAATTCCCCAGACTTAAACCTAATTGAGCATCTGTTGGACCACCTCGATCATCATGTCTGCTCTATTGATCTTCCCCCCGCACATTCCAGCAGCTGTGGGATGCACTGCCGTCAGCATGGCTCCAGATACCTGTGGACAACCCACTAGGACCTTATTGAGTTTCTCCAGACCTTCTAGCTGCTGTCCGTGCTGCACATGGTGGTTACTCTGGATATTAGAGGGTGGTCATAATAATGTGACTCAACATTTGTAACTCACCCAGCCAACCAGATATCTGTAGTAGGGGGTCTGCAGATGGGTGTTTCTGGTTGGGCTGACATCCCTAGTCATGTCTCACGCCTCCATAATGGCTGGGACTCTAGTGGCATGATAGAGTCAGTCTTCTTCCTGATTTGCATGCATACATGGAAGGGAGCCGACATTGAAGTTGCACTTGGGCTATGGAGCCTGAAGGGGCCCAAAGACCCTTGTGCCACATAAGAAGACACAACGCACTGAGGGAAGGGGGGCCCAAGCTGAAATCTTGCACCAGGGCCCATGAGCCGTTAGCTACGCCCCTGCCTCTAGCAGAGGGGTAAACATGGGGCCCCATGTCAGTACATGGAAAGGGGTCCCCTTCACCATGATCACCAACTGCAGTATATGAGTTTCACAACTTTCTGCATTCAGGTGTGGCTTCATGGACACGATCACATGAGGACCCCTACTTTATGGATGGTATCATGGCACCCATCCATATTGTTCCTCTGATTTCATCTAGCATGATCATCCACAGAGACCCAGTCTAAGTGACTATGGGGCCCCTTCAGGGCCCATTAGTAACAGCTATGTCTGCTCCCATGGTAGTCAGACCCATGGTCTCAAGCCCCTGCCTTACCTAATTTATCAACTGCCCCCAATTTCAAAGTTTGTTCAGTGATATCTTCAAGGTGAGAACTAAAGCCTCCTCCACCTGCACACTGCATCAAGGTTCCCATTATGACATGTAAGACCCCCGGGACACAAGCACTTTCTAAATCAAAAACCTTGAGCCGAACATGGTCAGATGTAATTCACCTGCATAATGCCTCGTAAAAAAGAGGGAAAAAAAGACGACCGCTCCGTCTTCCCGGAATATAAATCCAGAAAAAATGCAGAATCCGCTGGTTTTGTGATGGGCCTGTCATGAAGGTTGGTGGTGGAGGTCAGGCGGAGACATCGGGCTGATGTATAAATCAATCTTAAACCCTGAGAGATAATAAAGGGAAGAAACTAGAAAAGTACAGAAGCTGAGGAATGATCTTCCAGGACCAGAGAGATGCGGACGGGCTGGAATCCAGGGTATGGATAAAGATAGGCACGGGTGGGGAGTCATAGAAACCAATAGGGGTCCGTAAGGGGGCCCACTAACGTGGAGGTATATTGGTTTGGCTATAATATGGCCCCTAATTCCATACAACTACCATGTCTAAATTCTCTGGCCAAGGCAGCATGGCTTGTTTGTGCCCCCGCCACCAGCACCCGGGGAGCAGGGCTCGTCAGCCACCCCCTGTAGCTCGTCCCTTTGCACCCCCATTGTGCTAAAGATTGGCTAACACGACATCACATGGATGTATTATCACAAGGGGAGCCATAGACACCCTGTGTGCCGTCATATAGTGCTGTTATAAAGACACTATATAAGGTGTTATTATATAGGCACGGTATGGTGGTATTATGTAACACTGTATATGGTGCTATAATATAGGCAATGCATGGTGGTAGAATTAGACCTCTAAACATTGTGCTATTACATAGGCACTGATGGTGGTATTATGTGGGCCCTGTATATGGTGCCATTATCTACGCAATGTATAGTGGTATTATTTGGGCACTTTATATTCTGGTATTACTTAGGCATTGATGTTGTAAATTTTTGGCCACTGTATATGTTGCTATTTTATTGGCACTGTATAATGGTATTATTTGGGCTCTGTATATGGTGCTATTATCTAGCCAGTGTATGGAGGAATTATTTGGGCACTGTTTAAGGTGTTATTAAATTGGCTGGGTTTGGTGGTATTCATTGAGCTTTGTATAAGGTTATATTGTATGGGCACTGCATGGCGGTATTATTTGAGTGGCTGCATATGGTGCTATAACATATACATTGTATGGTGGTATTATTTGGGCACTGTATATGGTGATAGTGTATTGTAGGGACTGTATGGTGGTATTATGTGAGGCTATATGGTGCTATCTTATTGCCACTGTATGGTGGTATTATTTGAGCACTGTATATGGTGGTATTATTTGAGCACTGTATATGGTGGTATTATTTAGGCAGTGTATGGTGGTATTATTTGAGTGGCTGCATATGGTGCTATAACATATACATTGTATGGTGGTATTATTTGGGCACTGTATGTGGTGATAGTATACTGTAGGCACTGTATGGTGAAATTATGTGAGGCTATATGATGCTATCTTATTGCCACTGTATGGTGGTATTATTTGAGCACTGTATATGGTGGTATTATTTAGGCAGTGTATGGTGGTATTATTTGGGCACTGTTATGCATTATTATGGTTCCATTTTTATACACTATGGGGGTCATTTATTTAGACTGGCATTTTAGACGCTGGTCTTAACAACCCTTACACTGGAGGTGGATCCAAGTTATGAAGAGGCGTCGGCCTGTACATAACATCAACGTATCCAGCGCCAGTTCTAAATCTACGCCAGCTTCCTTTCTGTCTTACATTTAGACCATTTTCGACGCCTAAACCAGGCGTAGAAAATTATGAATGAGACGGGTCTGCCAGCCCCTTCCCCCTCCCCCCCTCGTCACACCCACTTTTTTAGACCTGACACGAGCGGGGAATCGTTACAAATTGCGGCGCAAAGATTATAGACATAGTTTTGAATAGTAAATGACCCCCTATGTGTTTATATTGCAGTATTATATACGTCTTGTATGCAGCATTGTTTCAGGTTTATTGTACATCTCCTTCCTTCCAGGACCTTTCATTGTCTGCCACCGGATCTCAGGTTCTGTCAGAAGTGAGAGACCAAATGCATTGGAAATATTTCTGAGACATAGGAGATGACATGGACAGCTGCAGGGCAGAGCGGCAGACTGACGCGAGCAGATGTTACCCTACAGTGACATCAATCAGAAGAGCTACATAAAGTCTAGGTGTAGCCACAGCTTGAGCATGGCTTCACACGTAGGGATTTAATGGCGTATTTCTGCGCCTGGCAGAAATGATGATGTATCCGTTGCAGGGGCAGATTAAGTGCATGATAGGCACGGGGCTGTCTACCCAATTTGGACCCCCCCTCCCCCCCTCCCTCCATTTTAGTTTTTTTTTTGTATGAAGAGGCTGTGGTGTCACTTCCTAGGCCATATGATGTCTCCAGACTAAGAAAAATACCCCAAATTGGCTCCTAAACTTAAATTTAAAATACATATATTTATAATAAAAAAGAATACAGCACCACCTACCTCTTACATCCAGGGACATCTCCTGTCTTGTAGATCTTCTCTTTCCTCTTCTCCTCCGTTAGACCCAGACCACCATGACAAATTCTTTCAGCCGCATCTCGTCTCTACAGTTTGTAACACAGACACGTTAGATTTCTCAATTCCTCCTCATCCTGGTGTCCCCACAGTGTCATCCTGCTGCCACCCCCAATACTGTGCCCGTTGTGCCCCCCAATGCCCCAGGAACTATACTGCTGAAAAAATAGTGCCCCTAATAGACGTAATTGGGGTAATTTATCAAACTGGTGTAAAGTAGAACTGGATTTCCAAAGACGCTGTCAAATATGAAAGGTGGAATCTGATTGGCTGCTATGGGCAACTAAGCCAGTCCTGCGTTACACCAGTTTGATAAATTACCCCAAATGTTCCTATAGTGTCCACAGCAGCTATAATGTCCCCTAGAGTGCCCCCAGTAATAATAACACCCTCTATTGTGCTCCAGGCAATAATCCCTGTATAGTGTCCCCAGAAATAATAGAATTGCCCCTACAGTGCCTCCCCAATAGCAACGCCCCCCACACTGCCCCCATACAGTAATTTGCCCCAACATAGTAACTTCCCCCACACTGTCCCCACATAGTAATCCTCCCCCATAATAATTTGCCCCACTATAGTAATCCGCCCCCACACAGCTAGCCCCAATATAGTATTTTGCCCCCGATGTACTGTCCCTTTACTAATATGTCCTCTTGTGTCGCGGCACCCCCCCCCCCCCCCATAATGTCTAAAGTTGGCACATAAAATAAAAACGAAAAAAACGAAAACCGAAATACTCACCTATGTCAGGGCGTGTGATGGGAGGCACGGACACGTCACTATCCTGTGTCCCGGCACAGGCAAACGATAACGTCATCACACCCGCCTGCGCTTGGATTTTACTACCACATAGGCCTCAGGCCTACTAGTCCTGAAGCCTATGATGGTGATTGGCGGCGGGGCAGGGAAGTATGCGCTCTCATTCCCCGCCGCACTATGTGGGCGTTCTGGTCGGCGTTGGGCCCCCCAGCAATGCCAGGCCAGGGGCTGGCGACCTGAACACCTCTATTATATTTCGCCATTGATCCGGTGAGCCACAAAGACTTAAGCCGCTCCTTCTGAGAAACGTAGAGAAACTCACAAAAAGTCAAAAAATGTCCTATCAGAATTTATGACTTTTCAACACCACCAAACTGAAGGTAACACTTTGGCAAATCTGCCCCAGTGACTCCACCAGCAGAATAGTGAGTGCAGCTCTGGAGTATAATACAGGATGTAACTCAGGATCAGTACAGGATAAGTAATGTAATGTATGCATACAGTGACTCCACCAGCAGAATAGTGAGTGCAGCTTTGGAGTATAATACAGGATGTAACTCAGGATCAGTACAGGATAAGTAATGTATGTACACAGTGACTGCACCAGCAGAATAGTGAGTGCAGCTCTGGAGTATAATACAAGATGTAACTCAGGATCAGTACAGGATAAGTAATGTAATGTATGTGCACAGTGACTCCACCAACAGAAAAGTGAGTGCAGCTCTGGAGTATAATACAGGATGTAACTCAGGATCAGTACAGGATAAGTAATGTATGTACACAGTGACTCCACCAGCAGAATAGTGAGTGCAGCTCTGGAGTATAATACAGGATGTAACTCAGGATCAGTACAGGATAAGTAATGTAATGTATGTACACAGTGACTCCACTAGCAGAATAGTGAGTGCAGCTCTGGAGTATAATACAGGATGTAACTCAGGATCAGTACAGGATAAGTAATGCAATGTATGTACACAGTGACTGCACCAGCAGAATAGTGAGTGCAGCTCTGGAGTATAATACAGGATGTTACTCAGGATCAGTACAGGATAAGTAATGTATGTACACAGTGACTGCACCAGCAGAATAGTGAGTGCAGCTCTGGAGTATAATACAGGATGTAACTCAGGATCAGTACAGGATAAGTAATGTAATGTATGTACACAGTGACTCCGCCAACAGAATAGTGAGTGCAGCTCTGGAGTATAATACAGGATGTAACTCAGGATCAGTACAGGATAAGTAATGCAATGTATGTACACAGTGACTGCACCAGCAGAATAGTGAGTGCAGCTCTGGAGTATAATACAGGATGTTACTCAGGATCAGTACAGGATAAGTAATGTATGTACAAAGTGACTCCACCAACAGAAAAGTGAGTGCAGCTCTGGAGTATAATACAGGATGTAACTCAGGATCAGTACAGGATAAGTAATGTAATGTATGTACACAGTGACTTCACCAGCAGAATAGTGAGTGCAGCTCTGGAGTATAATACAGGATGTAACTCAGGATCAGTACAGGATAAGTAATGTATGTATACAGTGACTGCACCAGCAGAATAGTGAGTGCAGCTCTGGAGTATAATACAGGATGTAACTCAGGATCAGTACAGGATAAGTAATGTAATGTATGTACACAGTGACTCCACCAGCAGAATAGTGAGTGCAGCTCTGGAGTATAATACAGGATGTAACTCAGGATCAGTACAGGATAAGTAATGTAATGTATGTACACAGTGACTCCACCAGCAGAAAAGTGACTGCAGCTCTGGAGTATAATACAGGATGTAACTCAGGATCAGTACAGGATAAGTAATGTATGTACACAGTGACTCCACCAGCAGAATAGTGAGTGCAGCTCTGGAGTATAATACAGGATGTAACTCAGGATCAGTACAGGATAAGTAATGTAATGTATGTACACAGTGACTGCACCAACAGAAAAGTGAGTGCAGCTCTGGAGTATAATGCTGGATGTAACTCAGGATCAGTACAGGATAAGTAATGTAATGTATGCACACAGTGACTCCACCAGCAGAATAGTGAGTGCAGCTCTGGAGTATAATACAGGATGTAACTCAGGATCAGTACAGGATAAGTAATGTAATGTATGTACACAGTGACTGCACCAGCAGAATAGTGAGTGCAGCTCTGGAGTATAATACGGGATGTAACTCAGGATCAGTACAGGATAAGTAATGTAATGTATGTACACAGTGACTCCACCAGCAGAATAGTGAGTGCAGCTCTGGAGTATAATACAGGATGTAACCCAGGATCAGTACAGGATAAGTAATGTAATGTATGTACACAGTGACTCCACCAGCAGAATAGTGAGTGCAGCTCTGGAGTATAATACAGCATGTAACTCAGGATCAGTACAGGATAAGTAATGTAATGTATGTACACAGTGACTGCACCAGCAGAATAGTGAGTGCAGCTCTAGAGTATAATACAGGATGTACCTCAGGATCAGTACAGGATAAGTAATGTATGTACACAGTGACTGCACCAGCAGAATAGTGAGTGCAGCTCTGGAGTATAATACAGGATGTAACTCAGGATCAGTACAGGATAAGTAATGTAATGTATGTGCACAGTGACTCCACCAGCAGAAAAGTGAGTGCAGCTCTGGAGTATAATACAGGATGTAACTCAGGATCAGTACAGGATAAGTAATGTATGTACACAGTGACTCCACCAGCAGAATAGTGAGTGCAGCTCTGGAGTATAATACAGGATGTAACTCAGGATCAGTAAAGGATAAGTAATGTAATGTATGTACACAGTGACTGCACCAACAGAAAAGTGAGTGCAGCTCTGGAGTATAATACAGGATGTAACTCAGGATCAGTACAGGATAAGTAATGTAATGTATGTACACAGTGACTGCACCAGCAGAACAGTGAGTGCAGCTCTGGAGTATAATACAGGATATAACTCAGGATCAGTACAGGATAAGTAATGTATGTACACAGTGACTGCACCAACAGAAAAGTGAGTGCAGCTCTGGAGTATAATACAGGATGTAACTCAGGATCAGTACAGGATAAGTAATGTAATGTATGTACACAGTGACTGCACCAGCAGAATAGTGAGTGCAGCTCTGGAGTATAATACAGGATGTAACTCAGGATCAGTACAGGATAAGTAATGTAATGTATGTACACAGTGACTGCACCAACAGAATAGTGAGTGCAGCTCTGGAGTATAATACAGGATGTAACTCAATGATTTTCCTATTTCATGACGTAAAGTCATAGTTTTATTAAAGACACGGAGGCGAGTATTGCTATCTCCTTCTTTACTTCCACCAATAGCAGCAAAGGAGAAATTAACATAAACATAACAATAAAGGCCCCTCCCCTAACAGATCCTATAATAAGCAGTGTCCTCTTGCATATCTTCCTCTTTCTTTGAATCCACGACACCAAACCATAACCGAAACCGGAACTGGATCCGCCACCGACCCTTCTGGACCGTCCAACTGAAGAACTCGAGCCAACATGGCTAACATCTCAGGAAAACTTGGAACAACACGGAATTCCATATGCCGAGGGGTTTTCAACCTGAAACAGAATTAATAATATAGCCAGTGTAAAAATTGGGTAAAACTGAGCAATCTCGACCCTATAACGGTCGTACATCAACAAGGTCGCTGAAAAACAGAACCATGAATAAACCTTAACGGTAATAAATCTCATAAATAACAATAAAAGACAATGTAACAGTCAATAATGCCAAAATAACGTCATATAAACAGGGCGGGCAGGAGAAACCCAGGGCGGGCAATACTCGCCTCCGTGTCTTTAATAAAACTATGACTTTACGTCATGAAATAGGAAAATCATTGAGTTTTACAGCAAGACACGGAGGCTTCGTATTGCAAGTTTAAAGCTGCTCAATAATAGATGAAAACACATGAGGGGGCGGACGGAAATACAATTCTGTGAACTTCGTGGCCCTAGACCAGTCAGCCAGACGCAGAATGTCCTCCAAACGAGCCCCCGAAACCGCCAGGGCAGTGGCAGCCGCGCCCCTGGCCGAGTGAGCGGTAAAGACCGTCATATCAATCCCAGAAAGGGACATGACCCACTTCATCCAACGCGCCAAAGTGGGACTGGTCACCGGGCCAAAGGGATGGCGAATAGAGAGGAAAAGTTGCGGGTTGTCCGCAGAACGGTGAGACCGAGTGCGCAACTCATATTCCCGTAGACAAGCTACAGGACAGAGCGCCGGAGAAGACGGAAAACCGGGATAGGACACAGACCGAATATTGGTCTTGGTGCGCCACGTGATGTTAAAAGTAACACCCTCGGGAGTAAAGGATCTTGCATCATGATCCAGAGCCCTGACATCAGAGACCCTCTTACAGGAAATGAGGCAAAAGAGGGTCAGCAATTTGGCCGACAGTTGACGGAGGGAAAGAGCCGCGTTGTCAGGCCAAGCAGAGAGGAAAGAAAGGACCAGGGAAACATCCCACGTAGTGGTGAAGCGTGGCCGAGGAGGACGAGCCAAGCGTGAGCCACGTAAAAGTCGTGACACCGAAGGGTGTTGACCGGCAGGAACACCATCAAAGCCCTGATGAGTCGAAGAAATCGCTGAACGGAACAAATTGATGGTCCGATAAGCTTTCCCTGCTTCAAAAAGAGATGTCAGGAATTGCAACAAATGGGTTACAGATGCCGAAATGGGATCCAGGTCCCGTTCCATGCACCAGCTAACCCAAGATCCCCAAGCTGCCCGGTAAGATTTTCGGGTGCCGGGAGCCCAAGTGTTGTCCAGGAGGTGTCTAGTTGCCTCCGAAATTCCCTCGACCTCTCCTGGAGTCCTGAGATTCGGCACGCTAGAAGTTGAAGGGAGCCTTCGACCAGCAGGGGATGTGGGGCACCTAGAGGGTCCTGGAGGAGATCCGTCCGCGTCGGAAGTAGGAGAGGTACATCCACTAGGAGTTCTAGGAGGATCGGGTACCAGGCTTGAGATCCCCAGAAGGGAATCACCACCACCAATTCCGCCATCTGACGCCAAGTCTGTAGCAACATCCTCGGAATTATGGCAAACGGTGGAAACGCGTAATGTAGGGCTGCAGACCAGTCCTGTAGAAACGCATCCACCGCTTCTGCTTCCGGGTCCGGCCGCCAGCTGAAGAACCTGGGCAGGTGAGTATTGAGCCGGGAGACAAAAAGGTCTATGGAGCAAGGACCCCAGATGTCCGAGATTGTGGAGAACATCTCCGGATTCAGCCTCCAGTCGCTGCCGTCCGTGAAGCATCGGGAACTCCGATCCGCTCTGAAGTTGTGAAGACCCGGCAGGTACTCCGCTTGAATCATGATGTCCCTGGACAGACAGTAGGACCAGAACTCCTTCGCCAGTCGGGCTAAGGTGGCCGATTGAGTGCCGCCTAGGTGATTGACATATCGGACCGCCGACACATTGTCAATGCGTAGACGGATGCATGCATGAGCTATGCCCTTGGTGAAACTCCTGATGGCAAACGAACCCGCTAGAAGTTCCAGAGCGTTGATGTGAAGATGGGTCTCGGTCTCCGACCATCGACCCCCAGTGGAGATACCTTTGCAGTGGGCACCCCAGCCTTGGAGACTCGCGTTCGACTCCACCGTGAATTCTGGTTGGAATCCGAAGATTGCTCTGCCGTTCCAGGCTTCCAAGTTGCTTAACCACCAACGAAGTTCCTCCCGAGTTTCCAGATCCAGAATCACCGCGTCTGCAAACGAGGCCCCGGCACGGAGGTGAGCGATCCTGTAAAGCCCGATAATGGAGTGGAGCGGGGAAGACTGCCTGGATAGAGGAGGCTAATAGCCCAATGATGCGAGCCAGGTGGCGTAGAGATAGGGAGGGAGTTGAGAGAGCATGTCTCAACTCCTTGCGTATCGTCCGCAATTTCTCTGCAGGAAGACTGAGAGATTCCGCAACAGAGTCCACCGTGAAGCCCAGAAACTCCATACGTCGAGTCGGTGTGAGGCAGGATTTCTCGAGATTGAGTAGAAAACCCAGACCCGTCAGAAGATCCGAGGTCCACTGGAGATGTTGTAGTAGAGACGACTGGCATTGGTGCATAATGAGGATGTCGTCCAGATATATGACAAGACGAACCCCACGACTCCGCAGCCAGGCCATGACTGGGCGTAGTAACTTGGTGAAGCACCAAGGCGCTGAGGAAAGGCCGAACGGTAGGCAAGTGAAACGCCACACTTCGCCCTTCCACAGGAAGCGCAGGAGATCCCTGGAGGAGGAGGCAATCGGGACCGTCAGATAGGCATCTTTGAGGTCCAGCTTCACCATCCAGTCCCCCGGAATCAGCAAGTCCCGAAGGAGGTGAATCCCCTCCATCTTGAAGTGGCGGTAGCGCACCACAGCGTTCAGGGCACGGAGATTTATGACTGGACGCAATTGTCCACCTTTTTTCTGAACTAGAAAAATGTGGCTGAGAACACCCCCCGGGGTGGAAGGGGCCCTTTCTATCGCATCCTTGTGAAAGAGGGAAAAAAGTTCTACATCCACTAGCTCCCTGTCCGGTAGTGCCAGGGGTGGGGGAGAAAGGACGAGATCTGGCGAACCCGTAAGTTCTATGTGGAACCCCTGTACCATGCTCAGCACCCATGGGTCTGATGTAATGCTGGACCAAACGTGGGAACATAGACGGAGTCTGCCCCCGACACAAGGAGCCAAAGAAGTCCCCACTGGGGAAAGACTTACCGAAAGATTTTCTAAAGTTCGGATTCCCTCTAACGGACCTGGAACGCCATTGGCCGCCTCTGGCCGGGAAGAACGAAGGAGGATTCCTTTGGTCCTGGAAGGGAGGTCTCTGGCTGAAGGAGCCTCTGCCCGAGCTGCGGGCTTGATAACTGGAGCGGCCGGACAGACGGCCCCTACTACTGCCGGCCCTAGTGGAGACCCGTCCCTGAAAGACCCTTTTCATGGAGGACTGGGCCTTGTCCAAAGCAGTAAAAGCTCCTACATACCTGCTGAGGTCCTTGATAAAGGAATCCCGGAACAGTTGACCCTGAGCATCCTTCCCTGTCTCAGTGAGTGCCAGGTTGGCCAATTTCGGGTCAATTTTAAACAGAATGGCTTTACGCCTTTCAATGGCCAGGGAGGAGTTGGTGCTGCCCGCAATGCAAATGTCTCTCTGTATCCAGCCAGTAAGCTCCTCCGGATCTATCGGAGAGCCGTCCACTCTGGCCGATTCGGCCATCTCAAAGATTTTGGCGAGGGGGCCAAAAATGTCGAAGAGCTTGCCCTGACAACTCTTTATTGCGGAATCTAGCCCTTTACGGGGATTCCAGCCGGTTTTAGCCAAAAACTGTGTCATTTTTTGATCCACAGATGGCGTTTCACAGACCTTGTTGGGGATCAATGGTCTGGGGCATTCCGCATGGAGCTTGCTGCGCGCCTCTTTGCTGAGAGGACGACGCACCCAATGCTCAAGGTAGTCGCTCACATGAGCTACCGGCAGCCACTCCGCCGACCTAGGGTGGTGGAGGGCATCAGGGTCAAATAATGGGTTGCCTGAGGGATCCACCAGGGTAGAAGCCGTGTTAGGGGCAGTGGCGGATGCGCCCACGGACCCAGATGTGGAAGGCCTAGGGCCTGAGGTGCCTGGAAACTCAGGTTCCATCTCCAACTCCCCATCAGAATGGTCACTTGCCTCCGCATAAGCCTCCATGTCAGATTCATTATCAGAATCTATGTCAGTAGTTTGTGCTCTAGCACATTTCCACGTTCGCGCCCTTTCTGCCTGGCGCGGTAAGGCTCTTTTGCGCGATCTAAGCGCGCTATCATGGGTGGCTTGGATCACACCAGTCAAAGTCTCCTCGGCAGGAGGTTCAATGGTAGGCTGCGGGCTGGTAAGTACAGGCGACTTAGTAGAGGGGCCAGGGGCATGGGCAGACAAGGCCTGGGATATGGTCTGTGAGATCATGGAGGACATGGATCCCATTGCCTCAATAATAGCACTAGACACTGAGCGTTGTAGCTCCAGGGCCTGTGCACTAATAGCTGGTAAGCTGGGGTCCCCAGTGGATGGGGGGGGGATTAGGCCCAGAGGGAGAGCGGTCAGAAGACATGGTTCTGAATATTATAATATATATCTCCTAAAGGCAGAGGACCTAATGGGGATGCCTAGAATAAGGGTCGCTAATGAGGGGTAGAAAGTAAACCTAAGAAGGGGTTAATCACCCCAAGCGCCGCACTGCAGGAGCCGATCCAGAGCCGAACGAACTGACATACACGGTAGTATGCTCCGAAATCCCGCGAGAGGACGGGCGGGAGCTCCCCAAGATGGCCGCCGAGATCTCGCGAGATCTCGGAGCCGCGGGAAGCAACTGCAATATGCCGCCGACACCTCTACCGCCGGGAACCAGCGGGAGGGAATCGGAGTGGCGACGAGGTAGGGAGGAAGGAGGGGAGACGCAGAGCGCCCCCAAAGCCAGAAGGGAGCAAACAATGAGATAAAATCTCAGGGTAAAGCGAGGTTAAGGGGAAAGAGGGGGGGGGGGGACCCCCTGATGAAAGCCGCGATAGGAGTAGGGGAAATACAGTTGTTCAGTAATCAAATGCCCACAAATGAGGGGAAAAGGGGACCCTGTCAAAGGGCAGGACGCTATATATACTAGACAAGTATTAATACACATGGTAAAGACATAATGGCTTCATAATATGTAATAACACTTCATCAAATACAGAAATCACTTAGCTTTTGGTGGAGCAGCAAAGAAAGAGGAAGATATGCAAGAGGACACTGCTTATTATAGGATCTGTTAGGGGAGGGGCCTTTATTGTTATGTTTATGTTAATTTCTCCTTTGCTGCTATTGGTGGAAGTAAAGAAGGAGATAGCAATACGAAGCCTCCGTGTCTTGCTGTAAAACTCAGGATCAGTACAGGATAAGTAATGTAATGTATGTACACAGTGACTGCACCAACAGAATAGTGAGTGCAGCTCTGGAGTATAATACAGGATGTAACCCGATATCAGTATTGACTTCTCATGTGCCTCAATTTTCAAGGAGATCTTTCTGTAGACAATTACGGACACTTGTTCGGGACTTGGAGATTCTTCATTAATAAACAGATGGTCCCATGGACGCCATTTGTGATTAATTCCTCCCATTAATCATGTTGTATAACAGGACGGCTACTCTTGATAACTTGCATTGCATGTTATAGCTCCATTCATCTTTCCATCCTTTGATTAGACTCTCGTCACCACTACACAAGGCACAGGTCACCGCTCAGGAGGGGAGACTATCACATGGCGTTATTAGATTCCAAGTGAGACCCCCTTATCTTTGTTTTTTTCTCTATTTGCCAATCATTTCTGTTTCCAGGAAAGCTGGGTGACAAACAACAGGATCCCCATTAAAGACGGGGATTGCCACCGAACTTACCTAGAGAGCCGTGTGGCAAAGAAGTGCAGCTATAGGGGGTTCAGAGACAGCGGACACACCCGGACCTTCCTTCCTGAGGGGCCCAATACAATTTAGAAGAAGTGCACGTCTACAGAAGAAATACGCTGTTAGGGCTCATGCACACGACGACCGTATGTATTTTGTAAAACGGAACAGCTGTCCCCTAATAGAACAGTCCTATCCTTGTCCGTAATGTGGACAATAATAGGACATGCGCTATTTTTTTGCGGAACCGACATACGGAAACAGAGTGTCTCCATCTTGCTTGAAGATCTCGCACGAAATCCCATGCGCGGTGACGTATGACGTCACCACACCAACCGACGTGATGACATCATCAAGGGCCTTCAATGAAGATGGCGGCAGCCGGCTCGTCGCGATCAAACGGATGTAGTAAGTATGATTTTATTTTATTTTTTTACATTTAAAATTTTACACTGTAGTATTGCTTTCAGATGCGCGATTCGGCCCCATTCACACGTCCGCAATTTCGGAACAGAATTGCGGACCCATTCATTTCTATGGGGCCGCACGATGTGCTGCCCGGATACGGAATTGCGGAAAAAATATACGGAATTGCGAAAAAAATATAACATGTCTTATCCTTGTCTGCAATTGCGGACAAGAACAGGCATATTCTATTAGTGCCGGCGATGTGCGGTCCGCAAAATGCGGAACGCACATTGCCGGTGTCCGTGTTTTTGCGGATACGCAAAACACACTCCGGACGTGTGAATGGAGCCTTAGCTGTGAATCCGGCATCTGAGGGGTACAATGATAGGCGGCACAATCGCCGATCGCTGTCATTGCACCCACTGCTTACAAAGAAATGCACAAAGTAATTTGTCACAAAGCAAATTTTTGGGCAAAATTTGGCGAAGCAGCCAAATCGAATTTTATATCAAGACACGGAGGCCTCATATTGCTTAACTCTTTCTTTACTTGAAAATAGCAGCAAAGAAGATAATCTGAAAAAACCATTAGTACAGAGGTAACATAAGCCCCTCCCCCTTAGTCCTCCATAAAGGGACCTCCTCAACATCTCGACTTCCTCTTTCTTTGCTGCTGCGGTTCAGATAAGTACCCCTCCACAGCCCTCTGGGCTGTGAGTGAAGGATTTTATCTGTAGTATTGTTTTTTGTTAATTTGGACTACCTGTGTACCGCAATTGTTTTCTTCCTTAGGTTTGGCGCGTTTTGGGGTCGCGTTTTCTCCCCATTATTATATATATATTTATATATATTTTATGTAATTTCTTGTTTTTACTTTTCCCCCGTTCCGTTTTGTTCCCCTCATACTTCCTCTGTGAGGCCTTTTTTCTCGCCCTCCGGTGGTCGCTAACCACTCCGCGACTTCTGGTTTACTTACCGCACTGAGGGGTCTCCTGCTATCTTTGGCGTTTGTTTCCGGGCGCCATTTCCTCCTTCTTCATCGCTTCGGGCGCGCCTGGAAGTATCGCGAGGTTTCGGCGGCCATTTTGGATTGCGCCCGAGATCTCGCGATTGCGGGATTTCGGGCGCAAGCACTTCCCGGCTGTCTGCCTGCCTCTCTGCTTCCGAGATCCCGCGAGATTTCGGAAGTTTTTGTCAGTACCTCGCCAACGGTCACTTAGGCTTGCTGCGCTCCTGTCCGGTCGCATTATTCTTACCTCAGGGTCTTTAATTTTAGGTACTGTTGTCGCCCATTGCTCTTATAATATCGCTAGTCATGTCTCTGGTTCCAGCCCCCTCTCTGATCTCTAGCAGCCCTTTGCTAGACTCTAATAATGCTACTCCCCAGGCTATGCCCCCCCCTTCTGGGGCAGCTATGCCCTCTATGGCTGATGCCCAAGCTAGGGCCTTACAGCAGTCCATTTCAGACGCTATTTTGTCTGCTATGGGCTCTGTTTCCTCAGCCCTCACCAGCTCCCTGTCTCAGGTCCTCTGTGCCCAGACAGTAACATTGACACAAGATACTACTGTGTCTTTACCTAACACCTCCAGAAACTCCTTGACCGATGGCTTAGTTCCATCATCTGACAGCGCGCTCCGGTCGCGCAAACGAGCCTATCCGCGCAAGGCAGAATGTGCACGGAACTGGAAAACGGCTAGAGCACAGCCGCAACCAGAATCTGACTCTCAGGAGTCTGAGGAGGAGGTTGAGACACGTTCCCCAGCTAACTCTGAGGGGGATGAGGTTGATTTGGATGAGGGGCAACCTGATCCGGTTTCCCGGCCGACTACTGCTAGGTCGTCTGCGACGACTGACGCGCAGACACCCCTCATGGATCCATCTGGTGCCCCGCTATTTGACCCGGACTCACTCCATCATCCCAGGTCATCCGAGTGGTTGCCGGCTCCCCATGTCGCTGGCTACATTGAGTCCATGGCCCGCAAGCCTCTTAGCAAGGAGGCTAGAAACAAACTGCGAGCTGAGTGCCCCCGTCCGACTATTCCGAACAGGGTTTGTGAAAACCCCGCAGTCGACCCTAAGGTCGTACAATTTTTGTCGAAATCTGGATTTAGTCCCCGTAGAGGCCTGGACTCAGCCCTTCGGGCGTGCCAGGACAAATTATTAGACATAATGGGGCCACTAGCCAAAATCTTTGATTTGGCGGAATCGGCTAAGGCTGAGGGCAGACTAGTAGACCCCGAGGAGCTCAGAGGCTGGGTCCAAAGGGCCATATGCCTGGCGGGCAACGCCAATACCTCTATTGCCATAGAACGCAGGAAGGCCATCTTAATCAAGATGGAACCTAAGTTAGCCAACATGGCCCTGACTGAATCGGGCAAAGACGCCCAGGGACTCCTGTTTGGTGATCCTTTTATTAAGGAGCTGGGAAAGTTCGTGGGCACGTTTACTGCCCTGGATAAGGCGCAAACCTCTATGCGCAAGGTTTTCAGTAACCGGGTTTCCTCCAGGGCCGGCAGTTCTAGGGGCCGTCTGGCCGGCCGCTCCTCCTTCCAATCCCGAGGCTCGGGACGAGGCCCCTCTTCATCTTCCTTTAGGTCCTACAGTCAGGACCCCAGGCATCCTCCATCATTCTTCCCGGCGAGGGGCTCTTTTGGACGAGGCAGATCATATCGTGGACAACCGAACCTTCGACGCCCTTTCGGTAAGTCAACGGTTTCCTCTCCCTTTTTTGGACCCGTGTATAGGGGGCAGACTCCGTTCCTTTTCCCATGTTTGGGCCACTATCACTTCGGATCCATGGATTTTGTCCACAATACTAGGTTTCCACATAGAGCTTGTGTCAAGCCCGTATTTTCTAAGGTCTTCCCTGCATACTCAGACGCCCCTGTCGGCCCAATCCCTCATAGACGAGGAGTTGAATCAGTTGCTCCTGAAAGGAGCCATAGAGCCAGCCACCCGAACCCCTCGGGGAGTGGTCAGCAGTATCTTCCTCGTGGAGAAAAAAGGGGGTCAATTCCGACCAGTGATAAATCTAAAGGCTCTAAATTCCTTTGTGAGATACCGTCATTTCAAAATGGAGGGCATCCACCTCCTTCGGGATATGCTCCTTCCTCAGGACTGGTTAGTAAAACTAGACCTAAAGGACGCGTACCTTACGGTACCGATTGCTCCATCCTCAAGGGATCTGTTGCAGTTCCGTTGGCGGAACACCCTGTGGCGGTTCACGTGTCTTCCCTTCGGCCTGTCGTCCGCCCCATGGTGCTTCACAAAGTTACTTCGTCCAGTCATGGCCTGGCTCCGCAGTCGAGGTGTGAGGCTCATAGTATATCTGGACGATATCTTGATCATGGCCGGAGATTATTCCACCATTCTGAGTCACTTGCATCTGGCAATGTCCCTTCTCACCAACTTGGGTTTCATCATCAACCGGGAGAAATCCTGTTTGATCCCGTCCAGGACTTTGGAGTTCCTAGGTTTCCTGGTGGATTCGGAGGCTCTGACTCTCAGTCTCCCCACAGTGAAGGTCAGTTCCATACGCAAGGAATTGCGTCGCACGTTGGCTCTACCTCAAGTATCCCTTCGTCAGTTGGCCAGAGTGATAGGTCTGTTGTCGTCCTCTATCCAGGCGATTTTCCCAGCCCCACTACATTATCGGGCCTTGCAGCGCCTGAAGATTGCTCATCTTCAGGCGGGAGCCACCTATGCGGACCTCATCATTCTGGACTCGGACACTCGGGACGAGTTACTTTGGTGGATTGCCAACCTGTCAGCCTGGAACGGAAGGGCCATTTTTGGTCCTCGTCCGGACCTGGTAGTGGAATCCGACGCCAGTCTCTTGGGCTGGGGGGCTCATTGCGAGGGAGTGTCCACCGGGGGCCCTTGGGCGTCCTCGGAGTCATCCCTGCACATCAATGCCCTAGAACTCCTAGCGGGTTCCTTTGCGATCCGCAGTTTTGCCAACGGAAGGGCCAGAGCGTGTGTACGTCTTCGGATGGACAACGTCTCGGCGGTCCGGTATATCAACTCCATGGGAGGCACCCGATCCAGGATGTTAACTCACCTGGCCAAGGAGTTTTGGAACTTCTGCCTTTCCAACAACATTTCAGTCGTGGCGGAATACTTACCGGGGCTCCACAATACTCGGGCCGATTGGAGCTCTCGTTTCATGTCCGACTCCAGCGATTGGAGATTGGACGAGGAAATCTTCGCCTCTGTGTTATCTCTCTGGGGTCCTTTTTCCATCGACCTTTTCGCGTCTCGTTGGAACGCCCAGCTCCCCAGGTACTTCAGTTGGAGGCCGGACCCATCCGCGGAGGCGGTAGATGCCTTCTTACAACAGTGGTCAGGGAGCCTGATGTATGCGTTTCCACCTTTCTCCCTGATTCCACGGGTCCTGGCCATGGTGCGTTACCAATTGGCGGAATTGGTCCTAGTGATCCCGTTTTGGAACACTCAATCGTGGTTCCCTCAGCTCCTGGAGCTGTTGGTGGACTATCCCCTATTATTGCCCCACTCAGCGGCCCTATTACGGGGGCCATTGAATCAATCGCACCCTCTTGTAGTCTCGGATTCCTTACGCCTGCTGGCTTGCAGGATTTCGGGAACCCCGATCCACCCACGGATGTTTCGGAGACGGCTAGGTTCCTATTGGAGAGCGCATGGGCCCCCGGCACCAGAAGAGCTTACAAGTCGGCATGGCAGTCTTGGTCTGGTTGGTGCCTGCTCAGGAATCTGGATCCCGTTACAACCTCGGTGAATAATATTATCTTGTTCCTGTCTTCTTTATACAAGGATGGTAAGGCCTATCGTACCATTAATGTGTTTAGGTCGGCTATTTCATCTGGCCATAGGGGGTTTGAAGGCTGCCCGGCGGGGCGTCATCCCCTTGTTTGTCGGTTACTTAGAGGCTCTCGCCTTACCCGACCTCCCCGTCCTCGTTTTTCGAGTTCTTGGGACGTATCCATAGTTTTATCTTTTCTGTCGTCTTGGCCGATCAATTCGGACCTCTCTTTACGTCAGCTTTCGGCCAAGTTAGCTACCTTATTTTGTCTGGTCTCCTGTAAAAGGGTGTCGGACGTGCGGGCGTTGGACTACGATGCTCGCTCGTTCACCCCGGATGGTGTGACCTTTAATATCTCACGTCGCACTAAGACCAGTATTAAGTCTGTGGATTATCCGGCTTTTCCGGAATCCTTGATCCTGTGCCCAGTTGCATGCCTTAGAGAATACGAAGCTCGGACTTCGTCTTTGCGGACTACTTCTCATTCGCAGCTGTTCATTTCTTTCCGTCGACCTCACCTTCCGGTCACTAGCGTCACTTTATCGCGTTGGGTGAAATGGATCTTATCCCTATCTGGCATCGACACCTCCATCTTCACGGCGCATTCGGTTCGAGGTGCCGCGGCCACGTCCCTTACCCTTTCGGGGGCTAAATTGGAGGACGTCATGAGACTGGCGGACTGGTCTCGAGTTTCTACTTTCAGGGAATTTTACTTCAGACCGGGTCCGCATATGTTTTCGTCCATTGTAAGTCGGCTTTAAACTAGCAATATGAGGCCTCCGTGTCTTGATATAAAATTGTAGGATTTTACTAATTTATGACGTAAAGTCATGATTTTATGAAAGACACGGAGGCGAGTATTGCCCACCCACTCTTTTCTCCCTCCCTTTATTTTATATGTTTGTATTATTTTGAATACTGAGAGTTGAAGATTTTTCCCTTTGCATTGTTTATTACTGTATTGGTACGACTATTCGGAGCTCTTACTTGGCTCCTTGCTATTTATTTTTACGTTTCTTTCCAGGTTGATTACAAGGCCCAGCAGTCTGTGATTGATGTTCCCCAGTGTGGTCACGTCTTACCAGGATTTCGTTTGGGGATTGTTCCTTTGTTTGGCGTCGTTTGAAGTCACGCCGATGTTCCTGTTTCTCGGCAGTTCCAGTTTCGGTTTGCAGATCCGTTACCAAAGAAAGAGGAAGTCGAGATGTTGAGGAGGTCCCTTTATGGAGGACTAAGGGGGAGGGGCTTATGTTACCTCTGTACTAATGGTTTTTTCAGATTATCTTCTTTGCTGCTATTTTCAAGTAAAGAAAGAGTTAAGCAATACTCGCCTCCGTGTCTTTCATAAAATCATGACTTTACGTCATAAATTAGTAAAATCCTACAATTTTCAAATATTTCTCTCATCGCTAGATACTAGGCCTTACTCAACCCGGAGCAAAGATTCATATGTCTGCTTCTCATTGATGCCCACGATGCCACCTAGCTCCCATGGCATGAACCAAGCCTGGCTCTCTCCTAGCTATACCCCTCCATTTATATTAGGGTTAAATGCCTAGCCCTGTTCCCTCTGCTTACACAATCAGTACTCAATGAATAGAATGCCAGTGCTGCAGTAAAGACAGACACAGTAAGAGAGAAGGATTATAGAGGCTATAGCCAGACCCGTAGTCAATCCATGTTTCATGCAATTCTGTCTGGATCTGTGTCCCTGGAGATTTATATGGCAGAAAGCTGGGTGACAATCCCTATGAGCCCTGCGCAGGCGTTATTAAAGCTTCCGCTCAATCAATGGTTTTCTGATTTTCTTCGAGGATCAAACACAAATTCTTCTCTGACCACTTAATAAATCAGAGCGACAACCTTTATAAAATCGATCGCGTATCTCCTGGCGATAAAAATACCGCGCCGGATTATTCCTACTATTTCCTCTAATACCTGCCTGCGGTACTTTTATCTCCATGCCAGGAAGAAGCGGCCATCAATATTTCATCCCTGGCCCAGCTGTATACATATATATATATATGTGCGTCCTCCCCCGCGCCTATCCGTCCATCTGAACTTTATCTTAACCTCTTCCAAGAACCGCTTATAAATGCGAACGTCCCGACGCAGCAGATTTAATAACACATCCGAAAAGCATGACATTCATACATTAATGAGGCGAGGCGGCGGTGTCCGACTCAACCCCCCCGTCTGGAATTAATGAGATGATTTGTAATCATAAGCTGCGGGTCTGAAATAGAGGAGGGGGGGGGGAAGGGGGGGATGAAAATGAGATGTAATAGGAACGAAAGGGAGGGGAGGATGCAGGGGCTCATGAATCGGAAAACGGATGCGGCCGCCCGCGACAGCAGCGTAAGCAGATTGATTAGATGTAATGCAATCATAGAGGAGGTCTGGACATGACACATGATGCAAGTCGCTGAAAGCGCTCTGGATTTCCATTAACAAACCCTTTACGTCAAAGTCCAGTCCATTAGATTGCAGTTTTTTATTTATTTTTTTCTACGGTTTTCTACTGATTTGTACGGCCTTATCAAATTACGGGGTTAAAAAGCCGGGGAGATCTTAGAACATGATGCGGAGCTGCACCTGCACCTATTACGTAAGACAGAGCGCCAACGCGTTCTGATTGACTGGTTTATTAGAGGGGGGTGATGGAGGGGGGGGGTCGCCCATTTAGGAATCTTATCTGTTAGATACAGCAGAATGCAGCTCCTGTTCTACATTGCGCAGTGATTTGAGCGGACGTGTTGTAATACGTTATTTCCTCCTGTGGTGGCGCTGCAGGGAAATTGAACACCAGGTTCTCTTAGGCACCTTTCACACGGGCGAGTTTTCCACGCGGGTGCAATGCGTGACGTGAACGCATTGCACCCGCACTGAATCCGGACCCATTCACTTCAATGGGGGCTGTGCAGATGAGCGGTGATTTTCACGCCTCACTTGTGCGTTGCGTGAAAATCACAGCATGCTCTATTTTGTGCGTTTTTCACGCAAAGCAGGCCCCATAGAAATGAATGGGGCTGGCTGAAAATCGCATCCGCAAGCAACCTGACTGAAATTGCGTGCGCACTCGCGCTGGTTTCCCGCAATGCATCCGGAGCAAATCCGGGACGCCTGTGTGAAAGAGGCCTTAGGCCCCTTTCACACGAGCGAGTTTTTACGCTTGGGTGCAATGCGTGACGTGATAGCACTCGCACTGAATCCGGACCCATTCATTTCAATGGGTCTGTGTACATTTTTTCACGCATCAGTTCTGCGTTGCGCAGCGTGTTCTATAGTTTTTCACGCAGCCCTGGCCCCATAGAAGTGAATGGGGCTTCAGTAAAATACGCATTGCATCCGGAAGCAAGTGCGGGTATGATGCGTTTTTCACTGATGGTTGCTAGGAGATGTTGTTTGTAAACCTTCAGTTTTTTATCACGCGCGTGAAAAACGCATCAAAACGCATTGCACCCGCGCGGAAAAAACTGAACAACTGAAAGCAATCGCAGACAAAACTAACTGAACTTGCTTGCAAAAGGCCCCTTTCACACTGGTGAGATTTCCGCGCGGGTGCAATGCGCGAGGTGAACGCATTGCACCCGCACTGAATCCAGACCCATTCATTTCTATGGGGCTGTGCACATGAGCGGTGATTTTTCACTTGTGCGTTGCGTGAAAATCGCAGCATGCTCTATATTGTGCGTTTACCACGCAATGCAGGCCCCATAGAAGTGAATGGGGCTGCGTGAAAATCGCAAGCATCCGCAAGCAAGTGCGGATGCGGTAAGATTTTCACGCACGGTTGCTAGGAGACGATCGGGATGGGGACCCGATCATTATTATTTTCCCTTATAACATGGTTATAAGGGAAAATAATAGCATTCTGAATACAGAATGCATAGTACAATAGGGCTGGAGGGGTTAAAAAAAAAAAAAAATTAATTTAACTCACCTTACTCCACTTGATCGCGCAGTCGGCATCTCTTCTGTCTTCTTCTTTGCTGTGCACAAGAAAAGGACCTGTGGTGACGTCACTGCGCTCATCACATGGTCCGTCACATGATCCATCACCATGGTAAAAAGATCATGTGATGGACCATGTAATGAGCGCAGTGACGTCATCAAAGGTCGTATTCCTTAAAGAAGAAGACAGAAGAGAAGACGGGCTGCGCGAACAAGTAGATTAAGGTGAGTTAAATTATTTTTTTATTTTTTTTTAACCCCTCCAGCGCTATTGTACTATGCATTCTGTATTAAGAATGCTATTATTTTCCCTTATAACCATGGTATAAGAGAAAATAATACAATCTACAAAGCCTTGAACCCAAACCTGAACTTCTGTGAAGAAGTTCGGGTCTGGGTACCAAACATGCCGATTTTTCTCACGCGCGTGCAAAACGCATTACAATGTTTTGCACTCGCGCGGAAAAATCGCACATTTTCCCGCGACGCACCCGCATCTTATCCGGGCCAAAAACATGATGCCCGTGTGAAAGAGGCCAAATGGTGCGAGTTTCACTGAACGCATCCGGACCTAATCCGTCACGCTCATGTGAAAAGGGCCTTAGGGCTCATGCACTTGACCGTATGTGTTTTGCGGTCCGCAAAAAAATACGGATTCGCATAAAATACGTATGACGTCCGTGTGCATTCCGGATTTTACGGGACGGAACAGCTGGCCCCTAAAAGAACAGTACTATCCTTGTCCATAATTTTTTATTTTTTATGAATTGTTCTGCATACAGTCCGCAAAAAAAGGAACGGACATGGAAAGAAAATACGTTCATGTGCAGTATAGAGCAAGGTAGGTCCTGAGTAGTGTTGAGCGAAGCTTCGTAGCAGCAAATAGATTTTCCCTGAATGGCGGAATAAAAAAAAATAATATATCATATTTACCTCATCCGTTTGATCGCGAAGAGCCGGCCGCCGCCATCTTGATTGAAGATCTTGCTTGAAATCCCATACGCGATGACATATGACATCACCACGTTGCCGCTTGAGATTTTGACGCCAGCTGCCGTTAAGCAGCGTAAGCACAAGGCTCCCTTGTAGATGGTAATGTTGGTACCCAGGGGTAGGATTGCCAGAGTGGTGCAGGGTGGCCTTCAGTCCCTGTAGATGTTATGTACACGTGTCACCTGGATATCCGTGGATCCCAGACGTGATGTGGTCCTAAGCAGTGCAAAAAGGGTAGTTGAACTTGGATGATGAGTTAGTAGAATAAATGGAGTCCAGACTTTGTAGTAACGTTGAACAGTTGCTTTAACTTGGTAATACACAGTATTCCATACAGTTTTCAGACAGTATCTTGGTCATCAGCAGGTATTGGCTTAAATTTGGCAGGCAAATACTTCTCTGCAACAATCTCAGCTCGGTAGCTCTCTCAGCTCTGCTATGCTTGGCTGGATATATAGGAAACTCTTCCTCTTCTGCTGGAACTTAAGTTATCTCTAGGAACTTACTTATAATCCTAGGAACTTCTTGAGTACCTCAAGCTTCGGCTCAGCTTGGATGAAGGCAATGCGAGCCCAGAAGAGGACAAGCAACCATGTCGATTTCAGAGGCAGGGTCTCTGGACCTGGCAGAGCAGGCAGTGCTCTGCCAGCCAGCACACAACCTCTCCCTAAGAAGGGTGGCTAGACACGACCTGTTCCCACGGAGGGGAAGGCTAAACTGCTCACTAACTTCTCCCTAACACTGAACTCCTCCCTCGCTAGAGAAGGCTAGAAGGAATCGGAAGGTTCCACTCCAGAGAAACTATCTCTGCCAATTGCTGCCGCCATCTACCAGGTAATTGCATGAGTGTGGCGAAACCAACCTCGCCACTGGTTTTGTAGAGGCCTGTTTACCAGCCTCTTGCCTCAGGATTATGGCCCATACTAACTTTAAAGGAGAAGACAGACCGGCCACACAGCTTAAATCTGTCTTTGGAATTGTATTTTGTTATGTGAGGGTACCCAGATAGCTAATTTTATTGTATTCGTGTAGTCTGAGTGCCATTCACCTAATAATATGCACTCAGACTTGAGCTATCTGGGGATATGTTAAATGTCTGTGTTTGCTGTGGGGGTGTGACATTGTGTGTTTGGGTGGTGATTTCTGTCCTGTTGTCTCCACATGTGTATTGGCGATTTCTCTTTGTCCTGAGAGATAATTGAATTGCTCCTCGTGTGTCCAGTGCAGAGAGGAGGAAACCATGATGCATTGTGGGGATGTGTTGTGTCTGTGTATCCTGAGTTGCTACGTATCTGTCCTGTGTCACAGTCTTCCTTCTGGTCCCCTAGGGGCGTGTCCACCAGATGGGGACCTGCATAAATACGGACGGGTAGCCCACAATAAAGAGTGCCTGTTTTACCCTTAATCATGTTGAGGCTGGTGTTTGGGTAACTGATCGACACTGGGGGATTGCTATACGCTGGGAGATTTGCTATACTCCCCTGGCTATAACTACTAGCTCTTTTAAGAGCTGTTCCTGCTCTCTGGTTTTAGGAGAGGTTCACCCACTGGAGCCTGGAGCCTTGTCGTAGGTCCAGGGTGGGTAGGAGACGGTGAGACCTCAACCAAGCTTCGGCGGTTCGTGGGGTCTGCAGTACGTACGGTGTCAAGTGAAGTGCTTGGAGTCCTCGGAAAGCACTAGGAGCATCTATCAACGGAGGTACCCGGTCGGGGTGCCAGGAGATCCGTTACATTTGGCGGCAAGCAGTGGGATGGCGTCCTAGTGAGAGGAGAAGCAGCTCGGAGACACCGTTCATGGATTTACTATACTATTTACAGCGCCCCTGGCTACAGCAGGATGGAATCGGCTAGTCTTCGGACAGCGTTCTATGACGAGGAGGAGGAGGCAGCCGCAGACTACAGGGATGCAGACAGAAAGGAAGTCTGGTATGATGCCCTGGAAAATGCCCAGCGGCGGCGAGGTGAGAGTCTCCCCAGTTATGAGCAGCAGCTACAGAAGCGTGTGGCGAAGCGGATGGGTCTCTTGGGTGAGCAACCACTGGATGACTGGGTAACAGTGCTCCAGAGCCTGGTATGTAAGGAGCTTTGGCTAGAGGACGCTTACCAGGCCCTAAGGTGGCATGTCATTCAACATTCCCCCTGGGCAGCTGAGCATGACAACCCAGAGGGAGAGGAGTTTTATGGTCCTGGCTTGTTATGGGAGTCCTTTGCAGAGCCTGACTTCGGGAGCCCTGCACAGTCCAGACTTCAGAACATCTTCTACGAGAGGGAGGCTAGGCTGGATTGGGATGACCCCCACGAAGTAGAGAAAGACCTGGCTCACCTAGCAACCCTGGAGTGGGAACTGGAGCAGGACTACCGAGATCTCTTCCACTCCATTGAGAGGGCTCAGCGAGAGAGCAGAGTGTCAGACCCAGGTCCAGAGCCCTTCAGCTGGGAGGATAATGTGGAGGTGTACTGGGAGGACCCGACTGAAGTATCCCCTGCTTCAGTACCAGCTACAGAGGTAGGGGACCTCATAGATTGGTCCTGGGGGGAAACCCATATGGCAGGTTGAGATGGAACCGTGATCTCTCCACCGGCCCTACAGGGATGCTGGGCAGTCGGCCCAGATCCCCAACGGCAGCCGGAGTTTCAGGGAGTAGGGACAGTTGGTCCTGCTCCCCAGCGGCAGTATGTTTTGCAGGGAGAGCAGAGCATCGTCTCCATTCCCCAGCGGCAGTGTACTTTGAAGAGAGAGAAGACAACCGGGGCAATATTCTAATTCGCGATATTTTGCGAATATTTGGTAGAATATTCGTCATATATTCGTGAATTAGAGAATTCGAGATTATTTTTTTTGACCGTGAAAAATCAGCAATGTAATATTCGCGTAATTTGCGCAAAATACAGGCGTGGGTCACTATAGCTAAATTTTTCAAGCTGCTAGAAGTTTCCTGAGACTGGAGAAAATGGTTGGCACGGCAGAACATTACAATAGTTTTATATGCAGATAGAGCGCTCCAATACATTCGCGATTGCAAAATCGGCACTAATGATGCGAATAATTTGGAGCAATACGTGCAACTTCACATTTTAACAGGTCTGACTACTTATTAGTGATTGTTGCACTAAGTATTGTCGTGAACTTGTGACATCACAGCAGTATGTATGTATGGACAGAACACTATATCAGGATATAACCTACACTAACTATCTGTATTATATATATAAGCTAACTATCTAATGTAATGACACAGGAAAGCAGAGCACAGCAATAACACTCCTGTCTCTCTTAGATCTGCAAAATACTGCAGAAAATGGCTGCTGGGGAGGTTCTTATATAGTAAGGGGTAGGCAACTTTCCTATTGGTTGCTAGGGATGTTGCTAAGCTCAGACAGAGATATTGCAGCCTTCTCATTGGCCCACAAGCAAAAAGGGAGGTTACTGATAAAAAATAAATCTCGAATATTCGAAATTACGAATATATATCACTATATTCTAAATATTCGCAAATTCTCAAAGTGCCGATATCCGCGATTAATATTCGCTATTTGAATATTCACGCCCAACACTATTTATGAATCATGACGAAGTAATTCGTTAGGTTAGTTTCACACTAGCGGCAGCCTTCCCTGGCAGGCTGTTCCAGCGGGGGAACAGCCTGCCGGATCCGCGCTACCGCTAGTGCATTGTGCTGCCGGAAGTCCGCTCCGGCCCAATTCACTATAATGACATGTTGTAGTTTTATTCTGGCCGCCTCTCGGCATGTTTGCCATGGCCTGGTGTGTAACGCCCCAGAGTGCCATTACCACTTCCGCACCCCGCTACTGTCTCCTATGGTCTAATATAATGTCATCCTATGTATTTATTTAAGGTCCACTACACTGTGCATATCTATTCCTTGCAACTGTTATTGTACATGTAATTTACCTGGTTCACCAGAAGGTGGCAGCGAGTATGGCAGAGCTACATTTACAGAGGATGGAACCCTTCTTTCAATTCTAATTCTCCCTCTAAGGAGGGGAGGGTTTAGTTAGTTAGAGGTCAGTCTAGCTTACCCCCTGCTAGGGGAAGGTCAGCCTACCACCTGCTAGCGGTTAGGTGTGCAGCAGGTGCATCATCCCCTTCATCAACAACCCCCCTTTTATTGCTTCGGGGGCCAACGCCTGGGGTCCAGCGTATACAGGTAGGAGAACCGTGACACGTGCACCAACATTGAGGGCTATTTAGGCCACCCTACGCCACGCTGGCATTCCTACAACTGGGTACCATCCACAGTATCACTAAAAGGGGCCCTGTACCCTTTTTTCATTGCAACTGGTGTCACGAAACAAGTACTAGTACTCCTAAAGGGCCCTGGGGGGAGGTGCTAGCTGCAGGTGCACTAGCGGTAGCACGTATCCGGCAGGCTGACATCACAGGTCATGTGATCAATTCTAAAGGCAGTAGCTGAAAAGGACCTGCAATGATGTCACCATCATGTGACCCGTGCAGGAGAGGACGGCTCAGCAGTGAAGAGAAGTCCTGGGAAGAAGCTGTGGTGAGGTCTGCTACATAAGAAGAGGTAAGTGAAGGGAGAGGCAGAGGAATGCTGGTAGTTATTTAACTGGGACTGTATGTTAGGGCTGAAGGGAGGGAGGTTATTTACATTGGACAGTGGGGTGATGTTATTTACATGGGACTGAAAGTTGAGGGGTGATGTTATTTACATTAGAATGCATGTTGGAGGTTGCTGGGGCAGGGTGATGTTATTTGCATGGGGCTGTATGTTGAAGGTGGCTGAGGAGGGGGTAATGTTATTTACTTGGGACTGTATTTTGGAGGGGGCTGTAGGTAGAGAGGGATGTTATTTACATGGGACTGTATATTGGAGGGGGCTGGAGAGATGGTGTGATGGTATTTACATGGGACTCTCTGGCGGAGGAAGGGAAATAATGTTATTTCTATGGGACTGTATGGTGGAGGGGCTGAGGAATTATAATTTCCGAGGACAGTAAACTGAGGAATATAACTACAGGGGGCACTGCAGGGGGCAGTATAATTACTGGGGACACTGTAAGGGCATTATAACAGTAGGGGCGATATAAATACTGGGGCACTTCAGGGTGAGCATTATAACAGTAGGGGGCAATATAAATACTGGGGGCACTGTGGGGGCATTATAATTCCAGGGGACATTAGGTGTTCTTATTTCGACTGGGGGCTCTATAGGAGGGACTTATAGATGCGCATTATTTCTACTAAGAGCACTATGGGGGCCATATTACAACTGAGGGGTCTGTAGAGAGCTTTATTACCACTGGGAAAACAATATGGGGGGCCTTATTTCTACTGAGGGGCTCTGTAAGGGCATTCATAATACTGGAGGGTTCTACTAATAGGGGCACTCTTGGGGAGCACTATCACTGTTGGAGGCACTGTAGGGGGCAGTATTACTAATGAGGCCATTCTAGAAGGAAATTACTATTGGTGGGACTATGAGGAGCACTATTATTATGGGGGGCACTAATTTTTCTTCAGGATAGTATTTGGGGGTGCAGAAAAGTGAGGAAGCCAAGATGTCTTTGTGTCACACTCTGCAGAGACGAGACGGCTGAGAGAAGTTGTCCGGACCGAATGGAGAAGATGATAACTGAGAAGATCTACATCAGAGGAGACGTCACCTGGAGGCCCTGGATGTGAGAGGTATGTGCTGCTGTATAGCAAGTACAGGAAAATGTCTTCAGTGCTAGTGTTTCCGGGAGGGGGTCGGTTGGTTGACTTAGAGAATTGGGCAATATGCATTGGGTTTGGGCCCCGGATCTTTTGAGACCCTAGCAACGCCCCTGCACAGACCTAATACTTCTCACAGCTAAGGGTTTGCTACAATTAAATCCAGTTGAAACAATTCTCTGTGAGCGAAAGAATCTGAACGGATACATTTTACTGCAGTGATACAATGTAGCAAACTAGCAGGACAGGATTTGTGCTGCAGATGTGATTAGCTCACATGTGATCTCCTTAGCTTTGGGGGCTCTGTGATGGATATAGGAAGGGGTCCCAGCGGTGGGACATGCACCTATCTAACATTGATGGCATATTCTACACAACCCCTTTAACTGCTCCAGATCATTTGAAATAAAAAGGAGCAATTTTACAAATAACTGACCTCACTGAAAAGTCAAATTGAAAAATGTTCGTTTTGTGTCTTCAGCTCCTATGTGTTTCCATGGTAACAGACTACAGAGGGAATAGAATACAATTAATGTAGAAATGAATGTAGAATGTAGAAAAGAATGATTTCATTCACTGACAACAAACAGAGCTCTGCAGATGACGTGAAACACAAAGCATATTAGAAAGTTATAGTGAATACACTTTATTTACCTTTGATCTGTGAACATTTTTTAAATGGGACATTCAAGCCTGAAGTATTTATCACCTATAAAGTAATAGGGGAGGAATGCTTGATTGGTGGGGTCTAGATCCCTGAGACCCCCACAGATCATTAGAATTGGGGGGCCCAGTACCCTGTTTCCACTAGAAGTTTATGACGGAGACAGTTGAGCACATCAACCTCCTCCTAACCTTAGTCCTATGGCTGGTGGGAATAGGGGGCCAAGGTACCCCATTATGCAATCAGTGGAGGTCTCAGTAGTAGGACCCCCACTAATCTAACATTTACCTAGTGGATAGACGAGAAATGTTGCAGTCTATGAATACCCCTTTGTCATCACCATATTTTCAATTCTTCCCCTGGATGTAAAAACATATCAGGCCATGTTGGACAGAAGATATACCAAACTATTGGCCAGCCTATCAGGTACCAGGACCAAGAAGCATCTTCTCAGTGTGGGATCTCCTGCCTTAAGTCTCATGCTTGCTCCTGAAAGCTCAGTAGATAGCGGTAAGTAAGACTGTGAAGGCCATAACTTGTATCTTGTGGACTTCACACATAGGTGATGGTCTAAAGTTCATTATTCATGAAGGGCTTTTCATGTAATCATGGCTTCCCACATGGAACATAATGATGGTGAGAAGAAGTGGAGCGGCAGGATGTTGCTCCTGTACTACATAAATTATCAATGACTCCCAGACATAATGCGGAACAACATAAAGCAGAGGTTATTGATTGAAATCTAGAAGACCACAGAAAGCAAGCACTACCTGTCAATATACTCATAAATAACATGTAAAAATGCATTAGCAGGAAAGGAGGACTGATGAAGTAATCAACCGCCCACAGTTAATTGGCCAAGTGTACAATGCTCTCTCCATGGTGCTGAAGGAATCAAAGGGTTGGATGATCATCATTATGGAGATGCTGAGAGGGTATGATAATACATATCCTACAGTTCTTGGATTGACCAGTTGTGTTACAGTTAGAGATGGCCTTGCGGTTCGCCCGGCGGTTGTTTCGCGGTGAACTTTGCTCTTTCGCGATTCGCTGAACATTCGAACCTATGGCGATATTCGCCATATTTTTTTGCATAGCGGCGAACTTTGACCCATGGCACATCCATCAGTTGGGACAGGACAGCCAATTGAGACATTTCAGCAAATGGACATACCCCCTACCCTATAAATAAACCCGATCTGGCAGCCATTTTGCATTCTGTGTTTTGCCAGTGTAGGGAGAGGTTGCTGTGTGGAGCAGGGACAGTTAGGGACACCAAACGCTAGCTAATAGGACCACAAAAGTCCTTTTAAGGACTGGTATAGGTGTGCTATCGATAGGTGTGACATACTGAGGGTTGTGATATACCTTCTAACATAGAAAGTATATTATAGTGTATTTGTATTGTGCAGCAGTTGTGTGCGGTTCTGCTGCGATACCGCAGCTAGATAGAGGGACAAACGCTATTGGAGTAAATAATTGCAACTGGTGTGAAAAAACTGCTTGAGGGGTGTGATATACCTTCTTCCACAAAATACTTATTGAGGGGTGCCATATACCTTCTTCCACAAAATACTGATTGAGGGGTGCTATTGCTATATACCTTCTGCAGCGTCCCACATATGTGTGTAAATGGGACACTTTAACCCCTTAAGGACACAGCCTTTTTACACCTTAGGACCAGGCCATTTTTTGAAAATCTGACCAGAGTCCCTTTAAGTGCTGATAACTTTAAAACGGTTTGACTTATCCAGGCCGTTCTGAGATTGTTTTTTCGTCACATATTGTACTTCATGACACTGGTAAAATGGAGTCAAAAAAAAAATTTTTTTTGCACCAATAAATACCTAATTTAATAAAAATTTGAAAATTTTTTGCAAATTTCAAAGTATCAGTTTCTCTACTTCTGTAATACATAGTAATACCCCCAAAAATTGTGATGAATTTACATTCCCCATATGTCTACTTCATGTTTGAATTGTTTTGGGAATGATATTTTATTTTTTGGGGATGTTATAAGGCTTAGAAGTTTAGAAGCAAATCTTGAAATTTTTCCGAAATTTACAAAAACTCAATTTCTAGGGACCAGTTCAGGTCTCAAGTCACTTTGCGAGGCTTACATTATAGAAACCACCCAAAAATGACCCCATCTAAGAAACTACACCCCTCAAGGTATTCAAAACTGATTTTGCATACGTTGTTAACCCTTTAGGTGTTGCACAAGAGTTATTGGCAAATAGGGAGGAAATTTGAGAATTTCATTTTTTTGTCTAATTTTTCATTTTAACCCATTTTTTCCACTAACAAACCAAGGGTTAACAGCCAAACAAGACTGTATCTTTATTGCCCTGACTCTGCCATTTACAGAAACACCCAATATGTGGCCGTAAACTACTGTACGGCCACACAGCGGGGCGTAGAGTGAAAGGTGCGCCATATGGTTTTTGGAAGGCTGATTTTTATGGACTGGTTTATTTACACCATGTCCCATTTGAAGCCCCCTGATGCACCCCTAGAGGAGAAACTCCCTAAAAGTGACCCCATCTAAGAAACTACACCCCTCAAGGTATTCAAAACTGATTTTACATACGTCGTTAACCCTTTAGGTGTTGCACAAGAGTTATTGGCAAATGGCGATGAAATTTGAGAATTTCATTTTTTTGCCTAATTTTCCATTTTAACCCATTTTTTCCACTAACAAAGCAAGGGTTAACAGCCAAACAAGACTGTATCTTTATTGCCCTGACTCTGCTGTTTACAGAAACACCCCATATGTGGCCGTAAACTACTGTACGGGCACACAGCGGGGCGTAGAGTGAAAGGTGCGCCGTTTGGTTTTTGGAAGGCTGATTTTGCTGGACTGTTTTTTTGGCACCATGTCCCATTTGAAGCCCCCCTGATGCACCCCTAGATTATAAACTCCATAAAAGTGACCCCATCTAAGAAACTACACCCCTCAAGGTATTCAAAACTGATTTTACAAACTTTGTTAACCCTTTAGGTGTTGCACAAGATTTAATGGAAAATAGAGATACAATTTCAAAATTTCACTTTTTTGGCAGATTTTCCATTTTAATATTTTTTTTCCAGTTACAAAGCAAGGGTTAACAGCCAAACAAAACTCATTATTTATGACCCTAATTCTGTAGTTTACAGAAACACCCCATATGTGGTCGTAAACCGCTGTACGGGCACACGGCAGGGCGCAGAAGGAAAGGAACACCATATGGTTTTTGGAAGGCATATTTTGCTGGACTGTTTTTTTTGACACCATGTCCCATTTGAAGCCCCCCTGATGCACCCCTAGAGTAGAAACTCCAAAAAAGTGACCCCATTTTAGAAACTACGGGATAGGGTGGCAGTTTTGTTGGTACTAGTTTAGGGTACATATGATTTTTGGTTGCTCTATATTACACTTTTTGTGCGGCAAGGTAACAAGAAATAGCTTTTTTGGCACCGTTTTTTTTTTTGTTATTTACAACATTCATCTGACAGGTTAGATCATGTGGTAATTTTATAGAGCAGGTTGTCACGGACGCGGCGATACCTAATATGTATACAATTTTTTTTATTTATGTAAGTTTTACACAATGATTTCATTTTTAAAACCAAAAAAATGTTTTAGTGTCTCCATAGTCTAAGAGCCATAGTTTTTTCAGTTTTTGGGCGATTATCTTAAGTAGGGTCTCATTTTTTGCGGGATGAGATGACGGTTTGATTGGCATCTATTTTGGGGCGCATATGACTTTTTGATTGCTTGCTATTACACTTTTTGTGACGTAAGATGACAAAAAATGGCTTTTTTTACACCGTTTTTATTTTTATTTTTTTACGTTGGTCATCTGAGGGGTTAGATCATGTGATATTTTTATAGAGCCGGGCGATACGGACGCGGCGATACCTAATATGTATACTTTTTTTTTATTTATGTAAGTTTTACACAATGATTTCATTTTTGAAACAAAAAAAATCATGTTTTAGTGTTTCCATAGTCTAAGAGCCATAGTTTTTTCAGTTTTTGGGCGATTATCTTGGGTAGGGTATGATTTTTGCGGGATGAGATGATGGTTTGATTGTTACAATTTTGGCGTACATGCGACTTTTTTGATCACTTTTATTACCTTTTTTGGGAAGTAAGGTGGGCAAAATTTCAATTTCCTCATAGTTTTTTATTTTTTATTTTTATGGTGTTCACCGTTCGGGTAAAGTAACATGACCGTTTTATAGATCAGGTCGTTACGGACGCGGCGATACCAAACATGTGTAGGGAATTTTATTTTTTTCATTTTTTATCAGTGATAAATGTGTTTTTTGATTTTTACTTTTTTTTCACTTTTATTCACTTTTTTTTGACCCAGACCCACTTGGTTCTTGAAGATCCAGTGGGTCTGATGTCTGTATAATACAGTACAGTACAATATATATTGTTCTGTACTGTATTTTACTTACACTGAACAGATCTATGCCTTTCAGCACAAATCTGTTCAGCACCATGGACAGCAGGACGCCTGAGAGGCGTCCTGTTGCCATGGGAACCTTCCCCGTCTGCTCAGTACTGCTCAGAAGCAGCGCAGACGGGAAAGGGTAAGGAGGGGATCTCTCGGGGGGCTCTTTGGGGGCTCTCTCCCTCTCCATCGGGGGGCTGCAAAGGCACAGCAGCCCCCCGATGGGAGAGGGAGGGAGCTCCCTGCGCTGTTAACCTTTTCCATACAGCGGTCCGTATGGACCGCTGTATGGAAAGGGTTAAACGGCTGACATCGCATCGCAGATGTCAGCCGTTTATACCAGGGTGCCAGCAATGTGCTGGCACCCTGGTATACCCACTGAACACCAATGAATTTTCAAGGGGAGGCGGGCGGGGGATCGCGATCCCGCCTGCCGCACCGCCCGCCTCCCGCACCGCCCACACCGCCCGCAACCCTCCCCCTGCACCTCCCGCCACCATAAAAATCATTCGGGGGTGCAGGGGGGGGTGAATAAAACTTTTTTTTTAGGCATATAAAGTTTCTGATCCCCGCGGTCAGGGACCGCGGGGACCAGAAACTTCAGAAATCGCAGCAAACCGCAGGTCTGAATTGACCTGCGGTTTGCCGCGATCGCCGACATGGGGGGGTCACGGGACCCCCCCGCGCATTTAGCCTAGGTGCCTGCTCAATGATTTGAGCAGGCACCGGGTTCCGATCACTGCCAGCCGCACGGCAGTGATCGGAAATACATAGGACGTACCTGTACGCCCTGTGTCCTTAAGTACCAGGGCACAAGGGCGTACCTGTACGCCCTATGTCCTTAAGAGGTTAAACATCTGAATATTTATGTATTTGTTTTGTATGGTATTTCCTTTTATCAGACTGGCAATGTCATTTGCACCCATTCGCCCCTAGGTGGTGCTGGCACCACATAATATATGTAGCTTGGGTGTGTCTAGAAGTTAGTTAGTTGAAGTTGGAGTGTGAGAGGAGGAGAAGCAAGTTCATGGAGGAGAGAAACAGGCCTAAATCATCATGTAGCTGTGTTCCTTTCCTCTGGGCCCTGATCAAGCCTGGAGAAGACTACCACAGCAACCAAGCACCAGACAAGTGAGTCTATGTACAGAGATGCAGAGTGCCTAGTGAGGGTAAAAGCTAAACTTAGCTTATGGACCTCATTAGCATAAGTGACCAGGAGTAGCGTTCCGAGTGCCTGGACACAAATGGACAGTTAGTGCGCAGAATTGTCCTTATCCACTACACAAGCCTTCCGGGTCATAGTGGAAAAACCTATTTAGAAGAGAATCCTGCAAATAATGAAGCAGATGTGTTTGCCTGCCACAAGGGCTGACACAATTTGCCATGGAACTCTTAGACTGCCCCTCGTCGAGTGTCCTGTCCGAAAGGACGTTCAGCGCAGCAGGGGGATCGTGACCGATAAGCGCACTCGCCTAGCTCACGACAGTGTGGACTACCTCACATTTTTAAAAATGAATGAGGCATGGATCTTGGAGGAATTCAACACCTGTGATGACCACGTGTAATTGAATTTCCTCATGCCAGCCCACACATATCCACCACCACCCAGTACAAAGAATGGTCCTTGCCTTATGTATATACAGTGGCATAAAAGGCCTTTTATGTCAGGTGAATGTCTAATTTTTGGGGCCTATACTGGCCGACAGTTACATTTTTATCCTGTGACCGCCTAATGTACCTCCAGCCACAGAATCCAAAGTTCTTTGCTGTCAGGTGAATGCCTATTGCCTAATTTTTGGGGCCTGTACTGGTCGACAGCTAAATTTTTTATCTCTAGCCACATAATCACACCCTTGTCTCACTCCTCTGCCTCTCATTATGGTGGCGTATGAACCGCATTCACCATAAGGACCTTCTAATATCACAGGATCATGTGACTGTGCCCCCCACTCCGTAGTGTGCCCCTCACCCTTTACTGTGCCCCCTTATACCCTGCATTGTTCCCTCTTACCACACCCTGTGCAGTGCCCCTAATCATTCCCTGTACTGAGCCCTCTTATACCCTTCTATCCGGTCACGGTATGGCATTGTTATCCTGTCACTGTACAGAGGTGTTATCCGGTCAATGTATGGCGGTGGTATCCAATAACTGGATAGCCATAACTGTATCCCTTTCCCTGCCCACGCCATCCTTTTTTAGACCTGGCATGAGCGGGAAAAATATGCACATTGTGCTGCTAAGGACCTTAGCGCCACAATCTGTGTCAGAAATACGCCTAACATAGACGTATTTCTATATAATAAATGATCACCTAATTGTATTATTATTCGGGGGTAGGGCTAATATCTTTATATTATATAGATTCTATTGTATTATACTGTGCCCTGTATTTCCCAGTAGAAAATGATCCTTGGGAAACACAGTCCTCATCCCTGACCACCAGGACCAGGCAGCGCTCTGTCAGTACATGGTGGCCTCCCCTCTCCGCCATGCTGCTCCGCTGTGTACTGGTGCTTATTCTGACACTAGGGCTGGGTTCACATCCTATTTTTGCCATCCATTTAATGTATACCAAAAATGTATGCGTTAACAGATGCCTCAGACTGATGCCGTACAGTGGCGTCCGTTCACCATACAGTTCCATGGTAGAAACAAAATTTACGTTAACGTATGCATTTTTATAATGGACTCTGCAGGATACAAAAACGTGGAGTGCTACACATTTGTATACATCAAACTGATAGGGAATAAAAATTTTCTAGGCTCCACATTTTTTTGAGTTTCACTTTAAGACGCATAAAAATGGCCCCTGATTAAAATACATATTTTTTGTGGGAATTTTTGCCAATGATCCCCCTCTGGTATATCACTGTCCATGTTGTGGGATTATTTGTGTACTTCTAGTAAGTGTTTGCTGGCTGCAAATATGACCTGAAGGTTTTTCAGTTTCGCCTGCCATTAAAGTGAATAGGGCCTGCCGCAAACTCGCGGTTCGCGAACATTTAATCGCGAATTGTCCCGGCCGACGTTCGTCCATCACTAGTTACAGTTGACACTCCAATGCCCTAGTTGCAAAATGTGCAGAATTAGGTCCCATAGCTAGTCATACATCCTACTGATAGTTCTACTAAGACCAGGGTAGCTGGAGATAGTCAGTCCTTTGTCATGAACATATTGATGCCAAATTGTGATGTGGAGAGTCTAAGGGGTTCACTAGTCTTCACACTTGACCTCTTAATGTGGTATTGGACTGAAACAAGTTGTGGTCCTCAGAGTGGCTCACATACATTAATAGATGTGGACAATTGATGTAGTCAGATGGGAACAAATGTGGAACTTGGCCTAGAATGTGGTGCCAATGGGCAGATAAGATGAGCAACAAGCCAAACTGGAGTAAGGAAAACTTGCCAAACCGGAGTAAGGAAAACAAGCCAAACCGGAGTGAGGAAAACAAGACAAATTGGAGTAAGGAAAACAATACAAAATGCAGTAAGGAAAACAACCCAAACTGCATTAAGGAAAACAACCCACACTGGAGTAAGGAAAACAAGCCAAACCGGAGTGAGGAAAACAAGCCAAATTGGAGTAAGGAAAACAAGACAAAATGCAGTAAGGAAATTAACCCAAACTGCATTAAGGAAAACAACCAACAATGGAGTAAGGAAAACAAGCTAAATTGCAGTAAGGAAAATGAGCCAAACTAGAGTAAGGAGAACAAGCTAACATGGAGTTAGGGAAAGAAGTCAAACTGGGGAAAGGGAAACAAGATAAACTGGGGTAAGGAAAACAAGTCAAACTGGGGTAAGGAAAACAAGTCAAACTGGGGTAATAAAAACTAACCAAACTGGGTTTAGAAAAACAAGCTAAACTGAGGTAAGGGAAACAAGCCTAACTGGGGTAAAGAAAACAAGCAAAACTGGGGTAAGGAACATAAGCCAATCTGGGGTAAGGAAAGCAAGTCTAACTGGGGTAAGGAAACAAGCCAAACTGGGGAAAGGAAAACAAGCCAAAGGGGCAAGATGAGTGAGGAACCACAGATGAAGCTAGAAGTCAGGAGACCTCAATAACGATTTTTTTTTATAATGATGTAAGTCAAGAATGAGTGGCCAAGGACACCTAAACAATATTAGCCAGGCTAGTCAACTTTCAGTACTGGAGCAGATCTCATCAGAGATGGACAAAGACTAAACTAAGCCAGGATCAGTACTTAGGCAGAGGAAGACTTGACAGAGGCCTGGAGAGAACGAGTCATATTTCAATGATGATACACCACCTGCCAGTGCCAATCACTCCTCCTATCCTAATATACAATCTCTACTTCCTATATCAGCCAGTTAGTCCCCTAACTTCTTCATCCTCTTACAGCTGGATCTAAGAAGTACTTAAAACAGAGCAGCCATTTTTAGCAACCATTAGCTATGATTCAGTCACATAGTCACACAGGCTTCATATAAATGCATTGTCCCTGCTCTCATTTTACTGTGGCTCTTCCTTTCAGAATTTGCATTTCAGTGCTTGATTTTAGCAACAAGGAAATGAAAAAAAAGAAAGAAAAAGAAACCCACGACACATTAGTTTTCACCGAGTTTTCACACCTAAAAATGTAAAGGAACACTCCGGGCTACAATGATAGAAATGTATTGTGTCATGTGAAAGTAGAAGGTGGGGCAAGACAAAAGAATTTAAAGAACAGCAGAGAAAGAATTTCTGGGTCATGCCTCCCTTCCTTTCACATGGCGTAATACGATGTATCAGTTTTTCCCAGGCTGCCCCTTTAATACTAATAACTGGTATCGCTTTAAAGAGCCTCTGTATTAAACCAGTGACTGGTTTACTACTGGTATAGTGACTGGTAGGACTGATCATGCTGAGTAAAATAATACCTGCTTTTTTGTTTGTAGAGTGAACTGTTGCTTCTTTTTTCATTTTTATGCAAAGTAGAAATTTTGAGCACTAAGGGTCTGGCCGTAGCTCTTGGAGCACCACTAATGCAACGTTTCTGTGCTCTCCACCCTCTCTCCTTCCCTTTGATTTCTAGCCCTGGGTTCTAGCTTTTAATGTAATATAACAAATAGTCATTTGTGGTCCAGTGTTGTGTAAGCCACCGGCACCTCCAGGTGGACTGGGATCTCAGGCAGCAGATTGAGTAGCTTCACTGAATGTGGAAGAGCACAGTTGCTGAGAGGATTATGAGGTGAGTACTGTATGTTTCTCTTTCTCTCTTATTCAGAGCTTCCTCATCTACCAACCTACAGGAAAGCTGAGATTGTGCAGAGCATTAGTGGTGCTCCAAGCACTACAGCCAGCACCTTAGTGCTCGAATTTTCTAATTTGCATAAATAAATAAAAAAGAAGATATCTCTGCAGCCGTTCACTCTAGAGACATAAGGCAGGTGTCATTTGACTCAGCATGATCAGCCCTGCTGTAATAGGGTTGATCATGCTGACAGAGGCTCTTTAAATGAATGCACCAACAAAAAGATTTCAAAGGAAACTTTACTTTAAATCTCCCACCAGTGTCTAAGCTGCTTAAAGAGCCCCATGATGTCTGCTGCGACCTTGGCTTTTCAACACATTATGCGCCCGTCCTGTCATTGTCAGATGCACTTAACATAAGGTGAGAAAGTTACAGCAACATCAGCTCTTTAGGGAAAAACACATAATCAATCTCTTCCTCCAGATATTGTGAGAGAAGACAGAGCTCGGGGATTGCATTTGGTCAGATTTCGATCCTTATTCAAATGAAAGCTCATTGAATGGAGCCTTCTATTATCACAGCAGGAATGATCCGACCCGATACTACTGTAATGGATTTAATTAGAAATTTACTCTGCTCTCCGTAAAGATGACACAATGTCATATAGAAGGAGAGGTATCTCAAATTCCTCAAGTTCTTATGCCATAGCACTTTTTGGAACTTGGGGTGGAGGCCCTCTATGATTTGGCCTTGATCACTCACATTCACCACTCAGATACAGCAATGGATACATTGTTTAATACCTACTAATACTTCCATACTATGCACACGTAGTGCTGCCAAGCAGTGACTAAATAAAACTGTCATATAAGTCCTAAATAATACCTCCAAACTGTGCCCAAATACTACTGATATATGTCAGCATCGTAATGCCATTCATGGTATAAATAATACCGCTATACATTGCCTAAATTGTGAATGGGGTTGGTAGGAAAGTGAAGAGGGTAATGCTTAGGCTACTTTCACACCTGCGTTAGGTGCGGATCCGTCTGGTATCTGCACAGACGGATCCGCACCTATAATGCAAACGCTTAGATCCGTTCAGAACGGATCCGTTTGCATTACCATGAACAAAAAAAATAAAAAAAATAAAAAAAATTATTTTTTTTATTTTTTTTTTGTTCATGATAATGCAAACGGATCAGTTTTGACTTTACATTGAAAGTCAATGGGGGACGGATCCGTTTGAAGATTGAGCCATATTGTGTCAACTTCAAACGGATCCGTCCCCATTGACTTACATTGTAAGTCTGGACGGATCCGTTTGCCTCCACACGGCCAGGCGGACACCCGAACGCTGCAAGCTGCGTTCAGGGGTCCGCCTGATGAGCGGAGGACAAACGGTGCCAAACTGATGCATTCTGAGCGGATCCGCATCCACTCAGAATGCATTAGGGCTGGACGGATCCGTTCGGGGCCGCTTGTGAGAGCCTTCAAACGGAGCTCACAAGCGGAGCCCCGAACGCAAGTGTGAAAGTAGCCTAAAAGGGGTTGTATCAAAATAAATGGTTATCAATAGGGAATAAACATCTGATAGGTGGGGGTCCCATTATTGGGACCCCCACCGATCATGAGAATGGGAGTCTCCTGTCCCCAGAATGAATGCAGCAGAGGTTGCCCATGGTCACAGTCGTCCCATTCATTCTCGAAGGAAGTAATAAAAATTCTGTACTGTACTGTACTCAGCTATCTCCAGCAGTATCAAAAAGAACGAATGGTGTCAACCCCTTGAAACTCTGACCAAATACCACCGCCATGTGATGTTTATGTTTAAACAATTTTATAGAGTTTTCCATGTAGTATAACATCGTTAAATGCAAGTCACAATAAAGGCATTTGTAAATCAGCAAGACGGTATCAGTACAGTTTAGTTTTACAATACCAAATAAGTGACTGTCCTTGGTTGCTGCAAGATGTGGACTAGTATAGACAACACATGTATGGTTAAATTAAAGAATGTGAAATGAAATCGGAGAAAAGCTGAAGAAGAGACAGGAGAGAAGAAAAGGAGATGGAAGTAATAAGAGAGAAAAAGAAAAAAAGGGGGGGGGGGGGTTCTTATATATTTAATAATCTCGGGGGAGATGACTCCACAAAACTGGAGGTTCCTTTAGGAAATCTCTCAAGTGGAGAGTAAGGAAAGGAAGTTTGTGGAATTCTGAAAATCTTTCCATTTCGACCAGATCCTTATGTGTTTGGAGGACTGATCATTTGCTTCGGAGGAAATCTCCTGCTCCTGGAAATCACTGCTCTCCTCCAGAGGAAATATATGACTTCAGTTGTTCATATTCCAGCAATGAGATTTGCGCGTTAGGAAATTTTGCGGCTATCGCGGATAAAGAAGGCAAAGGGTTCCCTAACAGAAGGTGGTGAAAGCGAGGATCGTCTATAGCCCGCATACCAAGGAAAGAATCTCTGCCCGTGCTGGCGGAGAAGGCCGGGTTGTGAAAGATCGGAGTAAGTGGGCTGAGTCTTCTGGCGCAAATGCCTTTCTGAGTCAGGGAATCCCAGAATTTAAGAGTTTGTCGTAATAAGGCGTTCTTCTTAATCAGTTGTGGACGAGCTTCAGGAACAATCCAAGGGGTGTATTTAAGAGGAAGAGGATAAAGGGATTGTTCTAACCCTACCCATTGTTTTATTTCCCCATTGTACTGCCAATCAAGTAATCTCGTGAGGGATGCCGCTGTGTGATATAACTTGAGATCAGGAAGGTCTACCCCCCCTTTGAGACTTAGGTCTGATTAAAGTGGAGAATCCTATCCGAGGGCTAAGGTGTCCCCAAACAAATCGGGTGATTGCTGTTCTTAATTTTCGAAAGAAGGATGAGGGCGGTGTTAGTGGAATGGTTTGGAAGATGTACAGGAATTTTGGTACGATGTCAATTTTGAGGACGTTTATTGGACCGAACCATGACAAGCCTTTTTTGTTAAAAGTAGCGAGATCCTTCAGCGTTCGTTCCAATAAGGGAAGGTAGTTCAGATTAAAATAATGATCCATAGTTACTGGAATATGTATTCCCAAATATTTAAGCAAAGATGATTGATGTCTAAACGGGAGTCTGGCAAACTCACTCTGGGGGACAGATATGTTGAGGATTTCAGATTTCGTGTAATTAACCTACACTTAGTATCGAGGGAAGGGATATGTGGGTCTGAGTAACATATAACAAGAGATTATCTGCGTATAATGCTGTTTTATATTGGGACCCCCTGAATGTGAAGCCATGTATTGATGAATTAAGGCGGAGAGCGTTGGCCAAGTGTTCCATCACTAGGACATACAACAACGGGGATAACGGGCATCCCTGTCTGGTTCCGTTTCTAATCGGTATAGAAGGGGATAAAAGCTCATTTACCCTCACTTTCGCTGTGGGGTTAGAATATAGGACGCTAATTTTATGTAAAAACTAGAGTGGAATCCAGGAAAGCTCAGTGGACCCGGTCAAATGCCTTCTCGACATCTACCGACAGCAGGCTGTCACGGCCTCGGTGTTGTACGCTGTGACACCTTTGCCGTACATGCCGGTTGCCAGGGGCAACGCATGGTTGTCTGAATGTGTGTTCTTTGCTCCCCTTCTCCTGGTTCCTCCTCTGTCTGATGCTGGAAGGGTTAACTCCCTGGCTGGGTGTGGTCACTTGGGTTTTATTACCTTTGGCTCCCTGGCTGGAGTCAGTTGTACACCAGCCGTCGTTGGTGCTGGAGCTCTGCTCCAGTCCAGGGTGTTCTGTCTGCCCAGCCCTTGAGTGGCCACCTAGATGTCTCTCCGTTGTCACCCCTCTGTCCTCCCTTCACTACCCTTGCATATGTTTGGTGATGTTCATGTATGGGTGGTTGTTGTCTTGTCGAGTGGTTGTTACATGTCTGGTCCCTTGGTGTTTGTAGTCCAGCATGTTTGCTAGACTTGTTCCTGTGTTGTGTACCTCCGGAAGGGGGCTGGTTTCCCTGCTACTAGGCCTTTTGAGACTCCTGTTTTTCCGTGTCCTGGATGAACAGGACGTCTCCCCCCTGCTCCTATCTGAGGGATTCTCAGGGCGACTCATGGCCTCAGGTATCCAGGGTATGAGCCGTCCTACCATCTAGGTCTGCTCATACGGCGAGGAGTTAGGGAGAGGATTAGGGACGCTATAGGAGGTGACCTGCTTCCCTTTTCCTGGCTTCTTGGCCTAGCTGCTATCCCTTATCCCTTTACATTGTACGGTGTTCCCCCTCTCCCCATCGTGACACAGGCATAAAGGAGAAGCATCAGATTTCGCTATATTAGTGAGAATCAGGGTTTTAATCGTGTTGTCTCGTGCCTCCCTTCCGCATACGAAGCCCACCTGGTCCGTGTGTATTACCTTTGAGATTATAGGATCCAACCTATCTGCAAGAATCTTAGAATATAGTTTAATGTCAATGTTAATCGATTGGCCTATAGTTAGATGATATAGTGGGGTCCTTTACTGATTTAGGTATTACACTGATGTGTGCGCCATATGATGTTTAAATAATTCCCTCACATAGTATCCAAATAACACTACCATATAGTGCCAACATAACACTGCCATGTAGTGCCAACATAACACTGCCATATATTTCTCATATAGTAATGCCATTCAGTGTCCAAATAAAACTATTTATGCAATGCCATTCAGTGTCCAAATAATGACGCCATACAACATACAACATGCTTAAATTGTTGCAATAAAGTGAATTAAGTAAATGATTAAATCCCTGGTGGTCCTGGGCAGTGAAAGGTTACAAGCTCCACTCTCATGCTACAACTGGGAGTTCAGAACTTGGGGACCACTAGGAATCAGGTACCCTAGGCAATTTTTCCTTTGCTACCCACTAAAACCGTGACCAAATAATATGGCCGTAGAATGCCTAAATAATACCTCTCCTAATAACACTGCCATATAATGTCTCCATAACACTTATTATATAGTAATCTCATTCAATACCTCCCAAAAAAACCAAAAATGTCGAAATAATACTGCCATACAATGCTTTAATTTTGAAGTCGTTAGTTGTAAAGTAAAATGGTAAATCCTAGTGGTCCAAGTAGGTAAAACGTGACATGCTCCGCTGACAGCTTACACTCTGGAGTCTCAACCTTGCGGGCCGCCCAAAGCTCATCCCCATTATTGGCCGCCTGGACTTTCTTCGATTCATTCTATGGTATAGTAATAGCAGTTCCGAGATTTTAAGAGACAGAGAAATTCCCTACTGTACAGACTCAATGGGTCCACTTGAAGGATGTAGACCGCCATCTCTGACCCTTGTAGAGACAGCTATGGTAGCAGTATGATCTCTCCGCCTGTTACTCAGACAGTGCCATTCCCTCCATCCCCATTAATAATACATGCTAAAAAGTTTCCTTTTGTCATGAAGATTGACCTTGTTTAATAATTGAGCACAGGATTATGTGTATCTTCATGATGATGCGTCTCACCCGCATCTGTATGTCTTCCGATAATTGGCGGTGTTATGTTTATGCCTGACTTTTACCGTATGCCTATTTACAAGTTATTGTTTCATAATTGGCGTTAAATTATTCGCAAGAGTCAGGAATAACAGATGGATTTTACGTCGAAGTTAAAAGAGCACTAAACTAATGGCAATGTTGGCAGCTCATCCGAGGACGAGAGCGTAATAAGGCAAGCGTCTCACAGGAATCCTACCTGGAGGTTCTCAACGTGTAGTAGTAGTCATGGGGGGCAGGGATTTTCTGCACTTCTTCAGTCATCCTATTAAAGTACACTACACCCAGGCTGAAATGAATGATAACAGGGGACAATAGGTCACAAAGTACACTTCGATCTAAATTTCAGGGAAAATTAGATTCGCCACCAAGCCGAATTTCATCGTGCTTCACGGTAATGAATCGATTTTACCTGAAATGGCGGTAATAAAAAAAAAAAAATCATACTTACCTCATCCATTTGAGAGCGAAGAGGCCACCGCAGCCATCTTGCTTGAAGATCGGTGTGAAATATTGTGCTAAGTGACGTATGACATCACCACACCGGCCGACGTGATGATGTCATCACGTGCCGCAAGAGATTTCACGCTGGATCTTCAAGCAAGATGTTGGCGGCGGCCTCTTCATGCTCAAATGGATGAGGTAAGTATGATTTCATATATTTTTTTTTAATGAGCAACCCCTAAAATGCTTTAATATTGATCTCAGATGCCGCTCCCTGTCATTGCACCCGCTACTTACAAAAGAATGTGCTTAGTGACAAAGTAATTTGGTGTTTATAGGAGAGTTGATGAGCTAATCAGTCAGGAGCTGGACAGCAGAATATAGAGCAGGGAGAGAAAGGGTGTAACCCCTGCAGTGCTGAACCTGAGGTCAGATACAATGAACTAAGCTCCTGGAGTATAATACAGGATGTAACTCTGGATCAGTACAGGATAAGTAATGTAATGTATGTACACAGTGACTCCACCAGCAGAATAGTGAGTGCAGCTCTGGAGTATAATACAGGATGTAACTCTGGATCAGTACAGGATAAGTAATGTAATGTATGTACACAGTGACATCACCAGCAGAATAGTGAGTGCAGCTCTGGAGTATAATACAAGATGTAACTCTGGATCAGTACAGGATAAGTAATGTAATGTATGTACACAGTGACTGCACCAGCAGAATAGTGAGTGCAGCTCTGGAGTATAATACAGGATGTAACTCTGGATCAGTACAGGATAAGTAATGTAATTATGTACACAGAGACTCCACCAGCAGAATAGTGAGTGCAGCTCTGGAGTATAATACAGGATGTAACTCAGGATCAGTACAGGATAAGTAATGTAATGTATGTACACAGTGACTGCACCAGCAGAATAGTGAGTGCAGCTCTGGAGTATAATACAGGATGTAACTCAGGATCAGTACAGGATAAGTAATGTAATGTATGTACACAGTGACTCCACCAGCAGAATAGTGAGTGCAGCTCTGGAGTATAATACAGGATGTAACTCAGGATCAGTACAGGATAAGTAATGTAATGTACACAGTGACTGCACCAGCAGAATAGTGAGTGCAGCTCTGGAGTATAATACAGGATGTAACCCAGGATCAGTACAGGATAAGTAATGTAATGTATGTACACAGTTACTCCACCAGCAGAATAGTGAGTGCAGCTCTGGAGTATAATACAGGATGTAACTCAGGATCAGTACAGGATAAGTAATGTAATGTACACAGTGACTGCACCAGCAGAATAGTGAGTGCAGCTCTGGAGTATAATACAGGATGTAACTCAGGATCAGTACAGGATAAGTAATGTAATGTATGTACACAGTGACTGCACCAGCAGAATAGTGAGTGCAGCTCTGGAGTATAATACAGGATGTAACTCAGGATCAGTACAGGATAAGTAATGTATGTACACAGTGACTGCACCAGCAGAATAGTGAGTACAGCTCTGGAGTATAATACAGGATATAACTCAGGATCAGTACAGGATAAGTAATGTATGTACCCAGTGACTCCACCAGCAGAATAGTGAGTGCAGCTCTGGAGTATAATACAGGATGTAACTCAGGATCAGTACAGGATAAGTAATGTAATGTACACAGTGACTGCACCAGCAGAATAGTGAGTGCAGCTCTGGAGTATAATACAGGATGTAACTCAGGATCAGTACAGGATAAGTAATGTAATGTATGTACACAGTTACTCCACCAGCAGAATAGTGAGTGCAGCTCTGGAGTATAATACAGGATGTAACTCAGGATCAGTACAGGATAAGTAATGTAATGTACACAGTGACTGCACCAGCAGAATAGTGAGTGCAGCTCTGGAGTATAATACAGGATGTAACTCAGGATCAGTACAGGATAAGTAATGTAATGTACACAGTGACTGCACCAGCAGAATAGTGAGGGCAGCTCTGGAGTATAATACAGGATGTAACTCAGGATCAGTACAGGATAAGTAATGTAATGTACACAGTGACTGCACCAGCAGACTAGTGAGTGCAGCTCTGGAGTATAATACAGGATGTAACTCAGGATCAGTACAGGATAAGTAATGAAATGTATGTACACAGTGACTGCACCAGCAGAATAGTGAGTACAGCTCTGGAGTATAATACAGGATGTAACTCAGGATCAGTACAGGATAAGTAATGTAATGTATGTACACAGTGACTGCACCAGCAGAATAGTGAGTGCAGCTCTGGAGTATAATACAGGATGTAACTCAGGATCAGTACAGGATCAGTAATGTAATGTATGTACACAGTGACTGCACCAGCAGAATAGTGAGTGCAGCTCTGGAGTATAATACAGGATGTAACTCAGGATCAGTACAGGATAAGTAATGTATGTACACAGTGACTGCACCAGCAGAATAGTGAGTACAGCTCTGGAGTATAATACAGGATATAACTCAGGATCAGTACAGGATAAGTAATGTATGTACCCAGTGACTCCACCAGCAGAATAGTGAGTGCAGCTCTGGAGTATAATACAGGATGTAACTCAGGATCAGTACAGGATAAGTAATGTAATGTACACAGTGACTGCACCAGCAGAATAGTGAGTGCAGCTCTGGAGTATAATACAGGATGTAACTCAGGATCAGTACAGGATAAGTAATGTAATGTATGTACACAGTTACTCCACCAGCAGAATAGTGAGTGCAGCTCTGGAGTATAATACAGGATGTAACTCAGGATCAGTACAGGATAAGTAATGTAATGTACACAGTGACTGCACCAGCAGAATAGTGAGTGCAGCTCTGGAGTATAATACAGGATGTAACTCAGGATCAGTACAGGATAAGTAATGTAATGTACACAGTGACTGCACCAGCAGAATAGTGAGGGCAGCTCTGGAGTATAATACAGGATGTAACTCAGGATCAGTACAGGATAAGTAATGTAATGTACACAGTGACTGCACCAGCAGACTAGTGAGTGCAGCTCTGGAGTATAATACAGGATGTAACTCAGGATCAGTACAGGATAAGTAAAAAAATGTATGTACACAGTGACTGCACCAGCAGAATAGTGAGTACAGCTCTGGAGTATAATACAGGATGTAACTCAGGATCAGTACAGGATAAGTAATGTAATGTATGTACACAGTGACTGCACCAGCAGAATAGTGAGTGCAGCTCTGGAGTATAATACAGGATGTAACTCAGGATCAGTACAGGATCAGTAATGTAATGTATGTACACAGTGACTGCACCAGCAGAATAGTGAGTGCAGCTCTGGAGTATAATACAGGATGTAACTCAGGATCAGTACAGGATCAGTAATGTATTGTATGTACACAGTGACTGCACCAGCAGAATAGTGAGTGCAGCTCTGGAGTATAATACAGGATAAGCATGCAATGTACTTACAAAGTGACCCAATTTCATAATTTGCTTTTATATAAGCTGTAAAATGATGGTCATTTGATTAGTCACACATAAACACTGAATTCCTTAAATTTCCCATGGTACATAGTACAGTAAATAGGCAAAATCTCTCCGATAAGATATACTTTAACAATCTGCAACACAATATAATGCTCTGCATCGTTTATTCTACATACTGGAAAGGACCCAATTTTGCTAAGTGTGGTCGTCTCATCCACTGTCAGTATATAATATATAGCACCTCCCTGGGAACAATCCTATGTGACCTATGCATAAAACAGCTGCTCCAAGAATTTGCATACATTTTGCATTTGCACTTTGTTTTTCGTAGAGAAAACCCTTCCGGGGATCGATATAAAATCCTGATAATGTATCTGCCTAGAAATGCCACTGAAGGTCACTGCAATCGTTCCTAGAAGCAGATAAGGGATAATATATGCCGAACACAGGAGAAGCGGACTCAGGCGTCGTTAGCGCTTTGTCTATTATTCACATCTGATGTACGTGAGGCTCAAATGTGATTCTAGATTTCCGTTTGATTTTATTGTGTAATTACAAAGGACTTGTGGTGTATTATCATGGCACTCCGAATATACAGGCACTGCCACTGTGCCTTCGTTCTCAGGAGCAGGGCATTGTCGTGCTCTAAGTTTCATGCTAAAATCTGCATTCCTCCTCCCTAATATGCAGTTTGCATCTAGCTAATTCATTAAACTTGGCTTGTGAGTTCTGTGAGTCCAAAATGCTGCTGCCTTCACTAGCTCTCGTGGACTGGCAGTTAGTGTTGATCGAGCACCATAGTGCTCGGGTGCTCGGGCCAAACACATCGGGATGCCCGGGTGCTCTACCGAGGACCCGAGTACAATGGAAGTCAATGGGAGAACCAGAGCATTAAACCAGGCACCCCCTGCTCTGAAGAGGGGAGGGCGTCTGGTTCACAGGAAAAGATCAGAAATTGATGAAAACACCACCGAAATTGTTTGGGAACAGCATGGGGAGGATGTCTGGATGCATCTTGGACTCCCAGGTCTCTGCTGGGAACAATGTTGTCCGAGTAGTACGCCACTTTTACAGACTGACAATAATATGGACAAAACTGAAGATAAAATCGATTTTAGAGGAAAAATTGTTAGGAAACATTCTTTCCTGTGTATTTACTTGTATATAAAGTGCAAGTGCTGCCAAAAATTACAAGGAAGAGGCACTCCGATACAACCTGTATATCACATAAAGGTGGGCCTCATACACATTGTGATACAATTGTTCAGGTAGTGGGACTCCTACACTCATAAAGCCTATGCACTAAGTGAAAGGGCTGCCAAAAATTACAAGGAACCGGCACTCCAATACACCCTTTATTACACATAAAGGAGGGCATTATACACAACCTTGAAAAATGATGATTGATGGCCTGCTGGTGACCATCAAAAACATTTGGAGCAAGGGCCTGCTAATCTGACCATCTAAATCATTAAGGCCTGCTGCCGCTTTCGTGACTCTAGATAACCTGGGCCCGATCGCACGTCCCCCGTGACGACGACGATCCATTCGGATGTCTGCCCTATCAACTTTCGATGTTATTTTCAGCGCAAACCATGGTGACGGGGAATCAGGGTTTGATTGCGGAGAGGGAGCCTGAGAAAAAGCTACGGCTACTACTTCCAAGCATAGCAGCATGAGCACAAATTACCTATTAGGTATAATTAGGTAAGGGCCTACAGGTGAGCTGACCCTGTAAAAGATTGTAGGTGAGGGCCTGCAGGTGAGCTGACCCTGTAAATGTTTGTAGTTAAGGGCCTGCTGCTGAGCTGACCCTCTAAAAAATTATATGCGAAGCCCTGCAGGTGAGCTGAACCTGTAAAACATTATATGCGTGGGCCTGCAGGTGAGCTGACCCTATAAAAGATTTTAGGTGCGGGCCTGCAGGTAAGCTGACCCTGTAAAAGATTGTAGGTGAGGGCCTGCTGGTGAGATGACCCTGTAAAAGATTGTAGGTGAGGGCCTGCTGGTGAGCTGACCCTCTAAAAAATTATATGCGAGGGCCTGCTGGTGAGCTGACCCTGTAATACATTGTAGGTGGGGGCCTGCTGGTGAGGTGACCCTCTAAAAAATTATATGCGAGGGCCTGCAGCTGAGCTGACCCTGTAAAACATTATATGCAAAGGGCATATATGTGAGGGCATTATATGCGACGAATAAGCATGTGTTGATATGATGGAAGAGGAGGAGGAGGATGAGAAAAGGAAGATTCAACCATATACCTTTGTTTGTGGTGGAAGGGGTGCATTATAAACAACACATGTAAAGTGCCTTTATGTTCATCAGCTTTCCTCTGGTGGAGTCAAGAAATCATGGTCAATCCAGGACTTGTTCATTTTTATAAGAGTCAACCTGTCAGCATTTTCAGTTGACAGGCGGATGCGCTTATCTGTTATAATGCCACTAGCAGCACTAAATACCCGCTCAGACACAACGCTGGCGGCAGGGCAGACCAGCAGATCCAAGGCATAGAGCGCCAGTTCGTGCCATGTGTCCAGCTTGGAGAACCCAATAGTTTTAAGGCACAGAGGGATCACTGAGGACGCTGACATGATCTGCTATGTACTTCTTCACCATCTTCCAAAATTTTTCACTCCTTGTGACACTAGGCCGTGCATTAGGGTGAGGGTGATGGCGGGGTGTCATGAAACTGTCCCAGGCTTTGGAGAGTGTTGCCTTGCCTCTGTTGGAACTATGTTTTCCCCTTGTCTCCCCTCCTCGGTTGGCCAAAGAAACTACGGACTCTGCCGCCAGCGTTGTCAGATGGACATTTTTGGAGCAATTTTTCAACAAGGATCTTCTGGTATTGCACCGTTTTGCTCGTCCTCTCCACCAGAGGAATCAGAGATGAGAAGTTCTCTTTGTAGCGGAGGTCGAGAAGGGTGAACAACCAGTAATCCGTGTTGTCTAAAATGCGTATAATGTGCGGGAAAGGCAGCCTAACATGAAGTCAGCCATGTGTGCTAGAGTACCAACAGACAAGACTTTGCTGTCGTCATCAGGAGGATCACTCTCAATCTCCTCATCCTCTTCCTCCTCTTCTGCCCACCCACGCTGAACAGATGGAAATAAACTTCCATGGGTACTACCCTCTGTAGCGGAGGCAACCGTCCCCTGCTCCTCCTCTTCATCGTCCAATTCACGCTGAGAAGACGAACGGAGGGTGGTCTGGCTATCACCCTGTGTAATGTCTTCCCCCATTTCCACCTCTTCCACATGCAAAGCGTCGTCCTTAATTGTGAGCAGCGAGAGTTTGAGTAGACACAGAAGTGGGATGGTTACGATGATAATAGCGTTATTGACGCTCACCATCTTTGTTGATCCCTCAAAGTTTCTTAAAACCTCACAGAGGTCAGACATTCATGCCCACTCCTCGCTTGTCAATAGCGGAAGCTGACTGGAAAGGGGACGACCATGTTGCAGCTGGTATTCCAGTACTGCTGGCAATTTTAAGCGCTGCTGCAGAGTTGACAGACCGGCTGAAGCTGTCGATGACTTGCGGAAATGTGCACACACGCGGCGCACCTTCACCAGTAGCTCAGGCAAATTGGGGTAGGTTTTGAGAAACCGCTGAACCACTAAGTTTAAGACGTGGGCTTGGCATGGGATGTGTCCGAGCTTGTCGAGCTCCACAGCCGCCACCAAGTTACGGCCATTATCAGACACAACCATGCCTGGTTGTAGGTTGAGTGGCGAGAGCCACAGCTCAGTCTGGTCTCTTATCCCCTGCCACAGCTCTGCAGCGGTGTGCTGTTTGTCCCCTAAGCATATCAGCTTCAGCTCGGCCTGTTGCCGCTTCCCTACTGCAGTGCTACACTTCTTCCAGGTACTGACTGATGAATGACTGGTGCTGCAAGATGATAATGCAGAGGTGGAAGTGGAGGAGGAGGTGGAGGAGGAGAAGGGGGGGTTGCAGCCACTAACGTAGTTGGTGGCGAAAACCCTGATGGAAGTAGGGCCCGCAATCCTTGGCATCGGAAGCACCTCTGCCATCCCAGGGTACGACTCGCTCCTGGCCTCCACAACTGTCGCCCAGTGTGCCGTCAGGGAAATGTAGCATCCCTGGCCGAAAACACTTGTCCATGTGTCAGTCATTAAGTGGACCTTCCCAATAACTGCGTTGGTCAGGGCATGGGTGATGTTACGGGACACATGCTGTTGTAAGGATGGGACTGCACACCATGAAAAATATTGGTGACTGAGGACAGAGTAACACGGGACGGCCACCGCCATCAGGCTGCGGAAAGCCTCAGTGTCCACAAGCCTAAATGGCAACATTTCCAGGGCCAGCAATTTGGAAAGGTGCACATTTAGTGCTTTGGCCTGTGGGTGGGTGACTGGGTATTTGCACTTTCGTTCAAGACATCTGTACGCTGTATAGACATCTGTACGCTGCGCTGGGACACAGAAGTGGATGTGCTAGATGATGGTGCTTGCGAAGGTCCAGGTGCATGGCGGGAAGCATCCGGCCTGCGTCTTGGACAGAGGATTGGCCAGCAGGTAACACAGGGGAAGAGGAGGTAGTGGTGTGACCCGCAGACACTGATTGTGGACCCAGGCTTTCGGCCCACCTATTAGGGTGCTTTGATGCCATGTGGCGGTGAGGTTGCTAGTGTTCATGCCCCTGCTCATTTTGGTACAGCACAGGTTGCAAATGACAATTCTTTTATTGTCCGCACTTTCCTCAAAAAAGTGCCAGACTGCGGAACACCTACCCCTTGGCAAGGGAGATTGCCGCAAGGGGGTGCTCCGGGAAACAGTTGCGGGCCTGTTTGGTGTGGCCCGCCTTCTTCCTTTTGCCACCCCACTGCCTCTTCCAGCCTGTTTTCGTGCTGAGGTTCCCTCTTCCTCTGTACTGCTGTCCTCGCTCGGATTGCCACCGTCCCAGGTTGGGTCAGGGACTTCATCGTCCACCACCTCCTCTTCGACTTCCGCACTCTGGTTATCCTCCTGACTTGTTGACCTAACAACAACCTCACTTATTGACAACTGTATCTCATCCTCATCATCAACCTCTTGAAACACTAATTGCAGTTGACTTATTGGCAATTGTGTCTCATTATCATCATCCACCTTGTGAAACACTAATTGCCGTTCCCCACCGTCATCTTCTTGTGACTGTGGATGCTCAAGAGTTTGGGAATCAAGGCACAATATCTCCTCATGTCCCTCTTCAAGCGGGCTTGTCGAGAGGCCCAAATCAAGGAATGGCGATGAAAACAGCTCCTCGGAATATCCAAGTGTGGAATCACTGGTTTGCCAAGACTCTCCATGGTTGGTGGAAGGAGTATCAGGGTGAGGATTATGTTGACCAGACTCTTGGCTACTGAGACTGGACTTTGTGGAAGACAGGGTGTTGCTTAACCGACTGGAAGCATTATCTGCTGCAATCCAACCGACCACTTAGTGACCGGCACAAAGTAAAAGTGAAAGTACCAGTCACGCAGCTAGACAAACAGTTGTGACAGAATGGCTCAATATTATTTTTTTTTATAAAGGCCAATTGAAAATTTGATTTTTAGCCAAAAATGAGTAAAATGCAATCATAAACCAAAAATTGCCTCCAAAGGTGTACATAGCCTTTAAGCATATCATTCTCAGCCGATACATTTTCCAATATATCTAGGAACCTTGTTTTTCTGCTATACGGCTCTAAAAACCACTGCATAGACGGGGGGCTACATGATAAAATTTTGGCTTCATGATGCAAACACTAGATGGAGCTTAAAGAGCCCACAGGCTCCCCCCAGTGTTTACTGCCTCTAGTCAAAAAGTTAGAGCAGGAAATTCACTGGTAAACCAGGTAAAATGCCTCGCAGGCCTAGCTCAGCTCAATGTAATGACACCTTTCAGTTAGTGATCCATTACTTCATTCTGAAGGAACACTACTTTTAATCCATATGCAGATGATTCGTTAAGTGCACCGAGGGCAGACCCAAGCCATTCTGTGCACCCTTGCTCCTCATGCTTCTTTTCACAACCCCTCTCTCTCTCCTTCTTGATTGACAGGGCAAGGTTCCTGTATAGTCACCCAGCTTTGTCAGATTGGGGTTGGCAGAGTAAATGGGAGGGTGCACTCGGCCCGCCCTCGGAGCTCTTGTTAATTTAATTCAGTGTGTTTCATATATCATGGAACAATTTGCTTAGGAAACCTAAACTTTTTTTTAAGATAAAAAAAATATTGTAGAGGAAGTGATTGGTTTAGCCTCCACTCCTCAGCACTGCCATGTATTACATGTGACGCTGCACATGAACATGCTATAAACGTCAGCTCATCAGTAGGGGGCTCCTTTAAGAAAGCAGGTGAGTGCTATCAGGGCTGTGACATAGACACCCTACTGCTAGGGTCTGCCACAGGTCGCCTGGCGCTCAAGTCTTGCGACCGCAACAATTCTTAATATTAGGCATACTATAGCGCTTTAAATTACTTAAAGGGATATTCCAGCACCAATAAGCGGGGATCCAAGTACAGGCTCGACTATCCCATAGTCTCACAGAGTTTGAATGGAGATGTGGTGACCATGCCTGACCATCACTCCATTTAAATAGGGGACTCTCTCGTGTTTGGTGGGGGACCCAGCATTCAGACCTCTGCCAATCTATTGGACAGGGGATAACGTCTTATTACCATACTACCCATTTATTAACGTATTAGGGTTAACCTGATCACTAAATGGCAGCAGTATTTGGGAACTGTATGGTGGTTTTTGCTTTGGCACTGCATGGTACTGGTACTGTATACTGGTTTGGCAGTGTATAGGTGTGTGGTAATCTTCTGTAACATATGTAACTGCCATTTGGGTCCACACAATGTCTGTATTTAAATAAAAACTTTCAGCAGGATACACCCTATTAAACCATATACTGTCTGGTAGGGTTGGTCCTGCTGGCTAAAATGATACTTGTGAAAATGTATAAAAATGATGTTTATTCTTTACGCTCAGAGGGGAGGTGGCCTAGACTAGAAAGACAGAGTAAAAGGTGCACCATGGGGCTAGGCCCCACCCCTGGTTGCACTAAAGCCCTCATTTGCATAAACAATTAAAAAAAATCAGATTTCATTTTAATCAACAGGATTAACCCTACCAGGCAGTATGACTGACTTACTAGGGCTGATCCTGCTGACAGGTGCTCTTTAAGCACTGTACGCTATGGCTATGGTTTAACACCTGGAAAGTAGGGTAAATTATTAATAATGAGAAATGTCAAAGGGATGAATAATTTTCGGTAACAATTAAGTTTAATGTCAAATTTGTCATAGGAAGTTTAGAAACATTCTGGTGTTTGTGGTGTCGGCCATGTAGTGATAGTTAAGAAGAAACGACCTACAAGAGAAAGAGCTTTGTGGTTACTACTGTGTGAGAACAGAAAGATCACACAGGATAAAATATAAAATGAAGACGTGTTAGAATTGATGACCTTCTCTCTGTTTTGGATGTAACTGCTACTTGTCATTTGGGGATAGGGAAAGTGTAATGTACTAATACTAAATGTGGAAAAGAAGGTCCGAAAAAATCCTGCTGCTGTGATCATGGCTTTACATGACAAGTCTGCAGTCAACGTCTGGAGAAAAGTGATACATGCGGCTTCTCATAAAACTACTGATTTTAGGTGTCTGGTAAATGAAATGGTATGAATATTTAAACACATAGATAGGCTCCCAAACAGGTGCTTTTGTGTTATTTTAAATCCCTACGACATGAGAGATAAAATGTATAGTACAGGAAAAAATAAATATTGCATCCTGCCATACTAATGATATTGCCTCACTGCCCCTATATATAAGAAAAAAATTATCATATAATACTACTCCTATGTACAAGAATATAACTACTATAATACTGCCTCACATGTACAAGAATATAACTACTATAATACTTCCTCACATGTACAAGAATATAACTACTATAATACTGTCTCCTATGTACAAGAATATAACTACCATAATACTGCTCCTATGTACTAGAATATAACTACTATAATACTGCTACTATGTACAAGAATATAACTGCTATAATACTGCTCCTATGTACAAGAATATAACTACTATAATACTGCTCCTATGTACAAGAATATAACTACTATAATACTGCTCCTATGTACAAGAATATAACTACTATAATACTTGTAACGGGGTGCCGAAGGCGCACTCGGTCTCTCATCGGCCGCAGACCTGCTGCTTAGCTTCGGGAGCGAGGATCTGTGTTTGACCTCGTTCCCAGGGCGGCTTTGTTAGCTGGGAGGCTCCCTGCTCCTAGGTCTGCCTTGAGCGCCGAGCTGATCACTCGGTGCTCGACTGGTCGGTCTGTCGGTCATGTGATGCTGGCCACATCACATGACCCTCACTCCCCACTATAAATACAGGCAGCCTGCTGGCCACAGGTTGCCTGTTAATTTAGGTTCCTGGCGTTTGTTGGATACCTGTATACTTACCTGATCCTGTTCCCTGGCGATCCTTTGCCTGCTCCTCCTGTACTGCGCATCCCTCCGGGTATTTTGACCTCGGCTTCCACCTGACTATTCTTTGCGGACTCCTTTGGTACTTCTCGACTCTCCTGGTATTTATGACCCCGGCTTCTCCTGACCATTCTTTGCTTATCCCTCTGTACTGCGTTGTCCTCTTGGTTTTGACCCGGACCGTTGACTATCCGTTATTTGTCTTGTCTGTCCTTCCCGCACGTATCCTAAGTTAGGGACTGCCGTCCAGTTGTCCCCTGTCATCAGGAATCATGAGGCAAGTAGGCAGGGCCAGGGGTAAGGGTGGAGCGCAGTGGTCACTATCCTCCCCCCAGTGTGTGTGTGTATGTGACCGTTACAGATTAACAGGCCCAATAACCACTGTATAATGAATCCTCTGGTGACCCTGACTGACCATGTCTCTAATCTGACGCAGATGGTGCAGGAGCTAGGGGAAAAACTCTGTTCTTTTGAGTTAGGGCAAGGTTCTTCCACTCCTCAGGCCTCCAGTCCGCATTTTGAGCCCCAGATTAAGCTCCCAGAACCCTTTTCTGGAGACCGGAAGAAGTTTCTCTCTTTTAAGGAGAGTTGCAGACTTTACTTCCGTTTGCACCCCGTGTCCTCTGGCCCCGAGAGTCAACGCGTGGGCATTATCATTTACCGACTACAGGGTGATCCCCAGGACTAGGCGTTCTCTTTACCTGCTGGCGCCAGTTGTTTAACTTCTGTGGAGGGGTTCTTTCAGGCCCCGGGTACCCTCTATGATGAACCAGACAGGGCTCTGGTAGCCGAGACGGCTCTAAAGGCACTGGTTCAGGGCAATCTACCTGCAGAGGATTATTGCACCCAATTCAGAAGGTGGTGTGTCCCCTCAGGATGGAACGAACCAGCCCTGAAGAGTCAGTTCAGGTCAGGTCTGTCTGATAATTTAAAGGATCTTCTGGTCAGTTATCAACTTCCAGAGACCTTAGAGGAGATGAAGACCCTTGTTGTCCGACTTGATCGACGGGTTAGAGAGAGACGACAGGAACGACAGTTCTCTTCCCAGCCAGAGACCTATCCCAGAGACAACACTGAGGTCTCCGAGGAACCCATGCAGGTTGGCATGACCCGAGGGAATCTTCGCCGCAGACGTGGAGAATGCTTTTACTGTGGAGATCCTGACCATTGGATCAACCAGTGTCCTAAGAAGGTCCTCTCTGTCAAGTCTCCTAAGGCAAGGCAACCTAAAGACCAGGTACACCCTGATTTTTCTAAATGTAAGCTTTTCGTACCCATTACGATTTTTCTGGGGGTAGATAAATGGCCGGGTAAGACCTTTATTGATTCTGGCTCAGCGGCCAGCTTTATTGACTCTGAGTACGCTGTAAGATTGGGTATTCCAATGTTTGCTTTACCAACTCCTATCCATGTCATGGCTATTGATGCTACTCCTCTTATTGGTGGTACGGTGAGCTCATGTACCTCAGAGATTTCTCTAACCGTGGGTGTGTGCCACTCAGAGAGATGTTCCCTTTTAGTCCTGGAGAACCTACCGGTTGAGGTGGTACTAGGGTTGCCGTGGCTCCGACTACATAACCCCACTATAGATTGGTCCAAGTGAGATGGGGGCCTAAGTGTGACTCGTGCTTGTCCGTGGTACAGGCTGGGGTCTCAGTAAAGTCTGATACTTTACCCACTGTTGTTAGGGAATATTCTGATGTATTCTCATCACCAACCCGGAGGTTCTACCCCCCCCCCCCCCCATAGACCTTATGATTGTACTATAGAGCTAGTAGAGGGGGCCAAGTTTCCTAAGGGGCGAATTTATAATCTTTCTAAGCCCGAATGCAAGGCCATGGAAGATTATATTAAGGAGAGCCTTGGTAAAGGGCATATTAGACCTTCTGTCTCTCCTATGTCCAGAATAGATACTCCCTTCCATTGATTTCGGATTTATTTAACCAGGTTCTGGGGGCAACCTGGTTTTCCAAGATTGACCTGAAAGGGGCATACAATCTAATCCGAATCAAGGAGGGAGACGAATGGAAGACGGAGTTCAATACTCCGGCAGGACACTTTGAATATCAGGTGATGCCTTTTGTTCCAAAACTTTATGAATGACATTCTTAGGGAGTTCTTAGGTAAATTTGTTTTTGTCTATCTTGACGACATTTTGATATTCTCTCCTGACTTCGAATCCCATGTGTCTCATGCTAAACAAGTATTAGAGGTGTTGAGGGAGAATCAGCTATCCGCTAAGCAAGAGAAATGTATCTTTGGTGTACAGGAGATTCTGTTTCTAGGGCATGTTCTGACTCCTCACGCCTTCAAGATGGATCCATGTAAGGTACTAACAATTAAGGAATGGGTAAGACCTTCATCCTTAAAGGCCTTACAACGGTTCTTAGGTTTCGCAAATTACTATCGTAAATTTATTATGAATTTTTCTGTAATTGCTAAACCGTTGACCGACCTTACTAAGAAAGGGGCGGATTTGGAGAATTGGTCTACTGAGGCCATTTCTTCATTTGAAAAATTAAAAAAGATATTCAGTAGCGCTCCCATTCTGATCCAGCCTGATCAGGAGAGACCTTTTATTGTGGAGGTGGATGCGTCCGAGGACGGCGCAGGAGCAGTCCTTTCACAAGGTCCTGCTAGCCTCACTAACCTGAGACCGTGTGCCTTCTTCTCCAGGAAATTCTCTCCCACAGAGAGAAACTACGACATAGGGAATAGGGAGCTGCTGGACATTAAATGGGCATTTGAGGAGTGGAGGCATTTTCTGGAGGGGGCAAGGCATTATGTAACTGTTGTCACTGACCATAAAAACCTTATGTTTCTCTGATTTTTCCATTACGTTCAGGCTGGGAAGTAAAAATGTGAAGGCGGACGCATTATCTCGGAGCTTCCAGGCTTTTCAACCTACTGAGGTATCACCTGAATCCATCCTGCCAGCAAAAATCTTCTTAGCAGCTCTTACCCAGGATATCTCGGCTCGCATTAGGTCTGAACAACATCTGGCACCGGTATCCACCCCAACAGATAAGTTGTTTGTTCCCGTACAATTTAGTCTCCAGCTGTTGGGTGAGTGTCACGATTCTGCCTTTTGTGGACATCTGGGTGTTGAGGGCACTAAGGATCTGGTTTCTAGATCTTATTGGTGGCCCACTCTAACTAGGGATGTCAAGTCCTACGTGTCAGCCTGTGAGGTTTGTGCCAGGTCCAAGACACCTAGGACTCGCCCTGCTGGTAACCTACGACCCCTACCCATTCCCAGTAGACCCTGGTCCCATATCTCGATGGACTTTATAACTGACCTACCGCCGGCAGAGGGTAAGACTGTGGTTTGGGTAGTGGTTAAAAGGTTTAGCAAGATGGTCCATTTCATTCCCCTGTCTAAACTCCCGAATGCCAAAACCCTGGCGTCTATTTTTGTGAAAGAAATTGTTCGATTGCATGGTATCCCAGAAAATATTGTTTCTGACAGGGGTGTGCAGTTTGTGTCCAAATTCTGGAGAGGGCCTTCTGTCAAAAATGTCAAATTTCATTGTCTTTTTCCTCTGCCTACTACCCTGAGAGTAATGGGCAGACTGAACGCCTTAATCAGTCTGTGGAACAATTCTTGAGGTTGTATGTTGCTGATGACCAGCAATTATGGGTTAAATTTCTTCCATTGGCTGAATTTGCTTTGAATAACCATGTCAATTCTTCTGCTGGGGTTTCACCTTTCTTTTGTAACCATGGTTTCCATCCCAGTTTTCATTCTGGGTCATCCGTCTCCTCCTCTAACCCTGAGGCGGATAGGCTATCCTCTGAACTGTGCACAGTTTGGGCCCGGGTTCAATCGAACTTAGAAAAGGCTCAAAGTTCTCAGAAACTCAAGGCCGATAGGAGACGTTCAAGGGGGGTGAATTTTCAGGTTGGGGATAAGGTATGGTTGTCCTCCAACAATCTCTCTCTTAAGGTAGATTCTAAAAAGTTTGCTCCTCGTTTTATTGGACCATATAAGATCACGGAGGTGATTAACCCGGTATCATTTAGGTTGGAACTGCCGAGTCATTTCACATTCATAATGTGTTCCATAAATCTCTACTTAAAAAATATTTTGAACCGGTAGTACCATCGAAAGCCTCGCCTCCGCCGGTTCTTGTTAATGATGCTGTCGAGTATGTGGTGTCTAAAATAGTGGATGTCAGGAAGGTACGTAATTCCTTGCAGTACCTGATTCACTGGAAGGGGTATGGACCTGAAGAGAGATCTTGGGTACCTGCCAGGGAGGTTCATGCTCCTAGACTTGTTCGAAAATTTCATTTAGAACACCCTGAAAGGCCATCGCCTGAAGTCTTGGGTCCGGTGGCCCCTCGTAAAAGGGGGGGTACTGTAACGGGGTGCTGAAGGTGCACTCAGTCTCCCGTCAGCCGCAGACCTGCTGCTTAGCTTCGGGGTCTGTGTTTGACCTCGTTCACAGGGCGGCTTTGTTAGCTGGGAGGCTCCCTGCTCCTAGGTCTGCCTTGAGCGCCGAGCTGATCACTTGGTGCTCGACTGGTCGGTCTGTCGGTCATGTGACGCTGGCCACATCACATGACCCTCACTCCCCACTATAAATACAGGCAGCCTGCTGGCCACAGGTTGCCTGTTAATTTAGGTTCCTGGCATTTGTTGGATACATGTATACTTACCTGATCCTGTTCCCTGACGATCCTTTGCCTGCTCCTCCTGTACTGCACATCCCTCCTGGTATTTTGACCTCGGCTTCTACCTGACTATTCTTTGCGGACTCCTTTGATACTTCTCGACTCTCCTGGTATTTATGACCCCGGCTTCTCCTGACCATTCTTTTCTTATCCCTCTGTACTGCGTTGTCCTCTTGGTTTTGACCCGGTCCGTTCACTATCCGTTATTTGTCTTGTCTGTCCTTCCCGCACGTATCCTAAGTTAGGGACTGCCGTCCAGTTGTCCCCTGTCATCAGGACCCGTAAGGCAAGTAGGCAGGGCCAGGGGTGAGGGTGAAGTGCAGTCGTCACTATCCTCCCCCTGTGTGTGTGTGTATGTGACCGTTACAATACTGCTCCTATGTACAGGAATATAACTACTATAATACTGCTCCTATGTACAAGAATATAACTACTATAATACTGCCTCCTATATACAAGAATATAACTACTATAATACTGCTCCTATGTACAAAAATATAATGACTATAATAGTGCTCCTATGTACAGGAATATAGCACAAAAATATAACTACTATAATACTGCTCCTATGTACAAGAATATAACTAATATAATACTGCTCCTATATACAAAAATATAACTACTATAATACTGCTCCTATCTACAAGAATATAACTACTATAATACTGCTCCCTATGTACAAGAATATAACTACTCTAATACTGCCTCCTATATACAAGAATATAACTACTATAATACTGCTCCTATGTACAAGAATATAACTAATATAATACTGCTCCTATGTACAAGAATATAACTACTATAATACTGCCTCCTATGTACAAGAATATAACTAATATAATACTGCTCCTATGTACAAGAATATAACTACTATAATACTGCTCCTATGGACAAGAATATAACTACTATAATACTGCTCCTATGTACAAGAATATAACTACTATAATACTGCCTCCTATGTACAAAAATATAACTACTATAATACTGCTCCTATGTACAAGAATATAACTATTATAATACTGCTCCTATATACAAGAATATAACTACTATAATACTGCTCCTATGTACAAGAATATAACTACTATAATACTGCCTCCTATGTACAAGAATATAACTACTATAATACTACTCCTATGTACAAGAATATAACTATTATAATACTGCTCCTATATACAAGAATATAACTACTATAATACTGCCTCCTATGTACAAGAATATAACTACTATAATACTACTCCTATGTACAAGAATATAACTATTATAATACTGCTCCTATATACAAGAATATAACTACTATAATACTGCCTCCTATGTACAAGAATATAACTACTATAATACTGCTCCTATGTACAAGAATATAACTACTATAATACTGCTTCTATGTACAAGAATATAACTACTATAATACTGCACCTATGTACAAGAATATAACTACTATAATACTGCTCCTATGTACAAGAATATAACTACTATAATACTGCCTCCTATGTACAAGAATATAACTGCTATAATACTGCTTCTATGTACAAGAATATAACTACTATAATACTGCTCCTATGGACAAGAATATAACTACTATAATACTACTCCTATGTACAAGAATATAACTATTATAATACTGCTCCTATATACAAGAATATAACTACTATAATACTGCCTCCTATGTACAAGAATATAACTACTATAATACTGCTCCTATGTACAAGAATATAACTACTATAATACTGCTTCTATGTACAAGAATATAACTACTATAATACTACCTCCTATGTACAAGAATATAACTACTATAATACTACTCCTATGTACAAGAATATAACTATTATAATACTGCTCCTATATACAAGAATATAACTACTATAATACTGCCTCCTATGTACAAGAATATAACTACTATAATACTGCTCCTATGTACAAGAATATAACTACTATAATACTGCTTCTATGTACAAGAATATAACTACTATAATACTGCACCTATGTACAAGAATATAACTACTATAATACTGCCTCCTATGTACAAGAATATAACTACTATAATACTGCTCCTATGTACAAGAATATAACTACTATAATACTGCTCCTATGTACAAGAATATAACTACTATAATACTGCTCCTATGTACAAGAATATAACTACTATAATACTGCTCCTATGTACAAGAATATAACTACTATAATACTGCTCCTATGTACAAGAATATAACTACTATAATACTGCTCCTATGTACAAGAATATAACTACTATAATACTACCTCCTATGTACAACAATATAACTACTATAATACTGCTCCTATGTACAAGAATATAACTACTATAATACTGCCTCCTATGTACAAGAATATAACTACTATAATACTGCTCCTATGTACAAGAATATAACTACTATAATACTGCTCCTATGTACAAGAATATAACCACTATAATACTGCTCCTATGTACAAGAATATAACTACTATAATACTGCTTCTATGTACAAGAATATAACTACTATAATACTGCACCTATGTACAAGAATATAACTACTATAATACTGCTCCTATGTACAAGAATATAACTACTATAATACTGCCTCCTATGTACAAGAATATAACTGCTATAATACTGCTTCTATGTACAAGAATATAACTACTATAATACTGCCTCCTATGTACAAGAATATAACTACTATAATACTGCTCCTATGTATAAGAATATAACTACTATAATACTGCTCCTATGTACAAGAATATAACTACTATAATACTGCTCCTATGTACAAGAATATAACTACTATAATACTGCTCCTATGTACAAGAATATAACTACTATAATACTGCTCCTATGTACAACAATATAACTACTATAATACTACCTCCTATGTACAACAATATAACTACTATAATACTGCTCCTATGTACAAGAATATAACTACTATAATACTGCCTCCTATGTACAAGAATATAACTGCTATAATACTGCTTCTATGTACAAGAATATAACTACTATAATACTGCCTCCTATGTACAAGAATATAACTACTATAATACTGCTCCTATGTATAAGAATATAACTACTATAATACTGCTCCTATGTACAAGAATATAACTACTATAATACTGCTCCTATGTACAAGAATATAACTACTATAATACTGCTCCTATGTACAAGAATATAACTACTATAATACTGCTCCTATGTACAAGAATATAACTACTATAATACTACCTCCTATGTACAACAATATAACTACTATAATACTGCTCCTATGTACAAGAATATAACTACTATAATACTGCTCCTATGTACAAGAATATAACTACTATAATACTACCTCCTATGTACAAGAATATAACTACTATAATACTGCCTCCTATGTACAAGAATATAACTACTATAATACTGCTCCTATGTACAAGAATATAACTACTATAATACTGCTCCTATGTACAAGAATATAACTACTATAATAGTGTTCCTATATACAAGAATATAACTACTATAATACTGCCTCCTATGTACAAGAATATAACTACTATAATACTGCCCCTATGTACAAGAATATAACTACTATAATACTGCCTCCTATGTACAAGAATATAACTACTATAATACTGCTCCTATGTACAAGAATATAACTACTATAATACTACTCATATGTACAAGAATATAACTACTATAATACTGCCTCCTATGTACAAGAATATAACTACTATAATACTGCCTCCTATGTACAAGAATATAACTACTATAATACTGCTCCTATGTACAAGAATATAACTACTATAATACTGCTTCTATGTACAAGAATATAACTACTATAATACTGCCTCCTATGTACAAGAATATAACTACTATAATACTGCTCCTATGTACAAGAATATAACTACTATAATACTGCTCCTATGTACAAGAATATAACTACTATAATACTGCTCCTATGTACAAGAATATAACTACTATAATACTGCCTCCTATGTACAAGAATATAACTACTATAATACTGCTCCTATGTACAAGAATATAACTACTATAATACTGCCTCCTAGCTGTGAGGACGTGTGTCAGTAGCTCTCCTGAGGCTTTGGATGTCTGGAGAAAGCCCAGGGCGGGGCCACTCTGGGTGGGGATGCTCCCCAAGCAAGGCCCAGGCTCCAAGGCCTATTCTGGGAAATAATTCCCAGACCTCTCACACCATGGATAATTATCCAAAAGTTTCTTTGGAAGGAAGGAATGTTCCGAGTGTTGCCAGTCCCAGTGCAGCAGGAAGCAAAGATGAAAAGAAAATGTTTGAAGTAAAGAAGGAAACATCACTGAGTAAGAGCATGGCTGCAGGTGTGCAATCCACCCCACCCGCAGGCAGACAGAGGAGAACATCCCTGGAGAAGCAGACCATGCAGGAGAATCTGCAGCAGCCTGTCCTGATACGGTCTGACCGCACACGTTACGGGAGTGGGAACAGCGCAAAAGTCGCCAACACGACAGATGAGACCAGAGGGAATACTGAAGGAAGGCTTCATGGGGCCACAAGTGCAGTCACTGGGAAGAACCAGGGGCCCAGTCCCCAATCTGGAGATAGTGACCTTGCAGCAGTGACCACGGCTGCACCAAGTCCAGTGCAAGGACCAAGGAGCCATTCTGTGAGTACACTGCCGGCGCAACCCCCCAATACTCAGCGTGCACCTGAACTATGTCTGGCCGAGCGGATCCCAGCTCTGGTCAAGAGACTAGAAACATTAAAAAGAACAAAACTACAGCTGCAGAAACAGATAGATTGTGTCTATAAGCTAAAGGCAGCAAACCCCAACAATCAGGTTGTCCACGACAAGAAGCTGAGCGCCCTCGCTGTGCAGCTCGCTGAGACTGTGCAGGACATGGAGGCTGTACTGGAGCAGATGGGACCAGTCGCTGAAACCTTCAGGAACCAGCAAAGACTTGAGGGACATGAGGAAAGACCTGCGCCAGAACCATCTCCATCTAAACCCAAGTCTCCAACCTGTCCAGATGACACCCAGCAGGCCTGTGCAAGACCAGTCCTCAGACCAGCCAGCTTCCCTTTTGAGAAAGGGAATTTGTACAGAGAAGTGGGAGAAAGTGTCCAGCAACAGCAAAGACCTGCAGAGACTCCTCAAAAGGTACCACAAGTCCCAGCGGTTTGTATTGTGAAGCAGGACTATGGACTCAAGCCAGAAGGTAACTCTGCAGTAGCAGTGCAGTCACCACAAGCCCTGGGGGGCAGTAGAGAGCAGCAGGACTGTGGACTCTCGCCTGAAGGTAACTCTGCAGTAGCAGTGCAGTCACCACAAGCCCTGGGGGGCAGTAGAGAGCAGCAGGACTGTGGACTCTCGCCTGAAGGTGACTCTGCAGTAGCAGTGCAGTCACCACAAGCCCTGGGGGGCAGTAGAGAGCAGCAGGACTGTGGACTCTCGCCTGAAGGCAGCAGTGCGGCAGAGAGCTCACAGGTCATGGCTCAGCAGGACTGTCGGGGCTCTGTAGAGCAGGATCATACTGCTAGTGACTGCACTGATATGGCTGTATGTGATGTTACTGATGATGTTTCTGCAGAGGGGAGCGCTTCACAGTGTGTGTGGGATTTGGGGTCATCTCTAGAGTCGGGTCCACCATTAGATCAGCCTTCAGAGGCTTGTGACTCGCAGAGTATTATGGATGATGGTGGGGAGGGGGCTGTACAGTCTGATGCACAGCACTTCCCCCCTTTAGTTACACCAGGAGTGTCAGACCCCCATAGTGCAGGCGGTCAGCAGCCACCACAGCGCCCCCAAGTACAGCAGGAGGGTGGAACTGGTGGTGTCTCCTCTGGTAATGCCTGGAGCCGTGGGTCACCATCCTTCAGGTCTAATGTGAACTATACAGGTCAGGCTTTTAAGAGGAGGAACGTGGTCAGGTTCAGGCATAGAGGGGCCAAGGAGGAGTTGCCTGACAGGAGGTTTGTGGTCCGTGAACTTCTGTGCCACCAAATGGGTTTCCTGCCATCTAACATCCTGGCAGTGATAAACCTTCCTGACAGGCAGGGGTATGACGTCAGTTTTAAACTCATGTCTGACCTGGACCGCTTCTGGGCTCATTTCGCCCGGGTGAGAGATGCTGATGGCTGGAATAAGTTCAGCCTCATCCCCATCTCTAGACCGGACACAGCAAACGTCACCATAATATTCTGGAACGAGTCGGTACCACACCAGGATATTGTTGTATGGCTAAAAAGACACTGTGACCTAATGTCAGATCTGACCAAGACTAGGGACGAGGATGGCATATGGACTGGGGGGTGGAAGGTCCTAGTAAAGTTACGGCAGGTTAACAACATCACCCAACATCTGCCCAACTCATTCTTTATTGGCCGGGAGAAAGGGGTATGCTTCTATGCGGGTCAGCCTAGAAAATGTTTTAAATGCGGAAAGGCCGGTCATATTGCGAGTGTGTGCACCCTGGTAAAATGTAATTTATGCGGGGAGATCGGCCATGTCAGCGCCACCTGCCAGAACATCCGGTGCAACCTCTGTGGTAGGATCGGTCACTCCCACAGGGACTGTCCAGACGCCTGGCATAATGTTTGTAAGGACTTCCCTGATGAGGACTTGCTGGAAGTGGCAGATGACCTAGAGGAGGAGACGCTGTTGTCAGGGTCAGCAGTGACACCGCCCGAGCCTCAGCACAACATGGGTGACAATATAGGTGACATAGGGCCTGACCAGTCCCAGCCAGGAGACACTGAGGGGAACGGGGAGGTCACTGAGCAGGTTGTGGGCACGTCATCTTCTGCCCCTGCATCAATAAATCCGCAGAAGAAACGGAAGAAGGACAAAACCAGCCGTAAGCCTGAGGGGGAATGGACCACTGTCCAAAAACCTTCCAAAAAGAAAGTAGACCCCGGGTCAGGTGTCATGACTATCACAAATAGGTACGGTGTCCTATCAGAGTCAGACGCTGAGGAAGAGATGGAGAGAGAGTTAAAGAGGGTGGTAGATGAATTTAATGAGGACCAAGAGGGCGATCCCCCCACAAAAAGGAAACCCCCGCGAGCTAAACGTCTGTCCGAATCAGACATGGAGACAGGTGGTCGGCAGGTGGGCTCAGACTTAGATCTATGATGATGGGGGTAATATCTCTGCTTCTTGTGCTTTGCTTTGCTTTGATGGCTGACTTTACCCTTAAAGTGTTCTCCAGTAATGTGAACAGTGTCAGAGTGAGGAGGACCAGGCATGTGGTTTATGAACATCTAAGGTCTCTTGATGCTGATGTCTTTTTCTTACAAGAGACACGTTTGAATACTTTAGGACTCTTACGGGAAGCCGAGCGTGAATGGCGGTCTGGTCCATCCTTTTGGTCACTGGCTGTAGAACCAAGTGCCGGGGTCTCTATCCTCTTTAACACCAAAGATATAACTATACATAGGTTGACAGAGGTATTGATGGGAAGGTGCCTAATTCTGGAAGTTACTATTCGGGGTAGGAGGCTCCGTCTTATAAATATCTATGGTTCGCAGACAGTGACTGAAAGGGTTAACCTTTATAATGAAGTGAAGCCATATCTCTTCACATCTATCCCTGTAATCATGGCTGGAGATTTCAATGCCACCAGGACATCTTGTGACAGGACCTCTAATAGGCCTCTTACCAGAGACTCCAAGGTCCTAAACAGAATTATTCAACAGGCCGGGTTGTCAGATGTGTTTGTGCAGGGTGGTCGGAAACCAAAATTTACTTATTTTTGTGGTGAAAGAAGAAGTCGGATAGATTTAGCTCTGGTGAGTCCCACAGAGACCATTGGTGAAAAAGATGAGAAGATCGTCCCTTATTCAGACCATCTGGCCTTATATTTCTGTTTAGGTGTCACAAAGTGTTCTGGGACAGGTAGAGGGTTATGGAGACTTAATTCCAGTCTATTAGAAGACCCTTCGGTTCAGAGTCATGTTCACTCTCTTATACAGAGTCAGCTAGAGAGAGTGGACTTTTATGACAATATGGCCGACTGGTGGGAGGATGTCAAGGATGAGATCAGATCCCTCTTAAAGAGACTGTCAGTTATAAAGGGGAAGAGTAAGTATGGCCAGTATCTCAAGCTGCGGAAAGAATTGGAGTCACTATATTCGGCGGGAGGGGATGACCAACAAAGGATAGACCGGCTGAAATCTGAGATAAGGCAGTATCAGTACAGCAGGTACACCTCCCTGGTTCTTGAACGGGATTATGGGACCTTAGGGTCTCCTGATCCCTTTGAGAATTGCCGGGAGCGAGTGGCAAATAAATCTGTCACCGGTCTCACTGACCCCCAGGGTGTTTTGCAAGAATCTCGGGAGGGTATCCTGGGGGTGGTGAGATCTTACTATGCTGACTTGTTTCAGAGGAAGGTTTTGGATAGAGACAAGATGACCCAATTCTTGGAGGCAACTCCGCTCCCTGATACTAATGATTTGGACTTTTCTCCTTTGACAGCAGATTTGACGGTGGCGGAGGTTAAAGAGGCAATTGATAAGTTACATCTGAAGAAGGCACCAGGTCCAGATGGGATAACAGCAGAATTCTATAGGACATTCAGAGACCTCTTGGCCCCAATCCTCATGGATGTATATACAAATTGTCTAGAAAGTCACCTGATGCCTCCATCCATGAGAGTGTCCTCGCTGATTCTGCTGTCCAAAGGTAAAGAGCCGAGTGACATCAAGAACTGGAGGCCGATTGCCCTCTTGAATGTCGACAGAAAGATTCTGGCAAAAATTCTGTTTTCTAGATTAGTTTGTCTGTCCTCAGCACTGTTGGCAGGCTGTCAGTTTGGCACAGTAGAAGGGCGGAACATCTCTGGAGCAGTCATCTCGATAAGGGAGATGTTTGAGAGATGTAAAGCCCTGAGGGGTGGGAGATATGTTGTGAGTCTTGACCAGGCTAAAGCCTTTGACAGAGTAGATCATGAGTATCTATGGGCCACTTTGTCAAAGTACGGTATTCCGGGGCATTTCATCGATTGGCTGAAGACTCTGTATTGCGGGGCTGAGAGCCTTCCTCTGGTCAATGGTTGGCAGGGTGATACCTTCAGGGTTGAGGCAGGGGTGAGACAGGGTTGCCCACTGAGTCCACTGCTGTATGTATTTGCCTTAGACCCATTCTTGAGGTCACTGCAGGAGTGTGGTTTTCAGGGGGTGCCAGTCCCCCATTGCCTGCCCCTGAGTGTTGTTGCCTATGCGGATGATGTGACTGTAGTGATATCTAAGCCTCGTGAGGTGGAGATGTTGTCTGCGGCCATCAGAAGTTACTCGGAGGCCTCAGGGTCTCTGGTCAACCTTGAGAAGAGTCAAGCTCTCTGGATATCAGACAGTGATCCAGACTTTGATCTGCCACAATTTGTGAGAGCCTCCACCTATATTAAAATCCTAGGGGTCAAATTTGGGAGGAATGATAACGCCAAACTAAATTGGGAAGAGAAGTTGGAAGCCGGAAATGCAAAGGTTCAGCGATGGAAGAACTGGAGGCTGACCTATAGAGAAAGGGTTAAAATGTTGAAGACTTACCTGGTCCCTGTCTTCTTGTATGTCTCTGTCGTTTTTCCTTTGCCGGAATCTTTCTCCGCTAGGCTCTTTAGCCTGTTCTTCCAACTGTTGTGGGGGAACAGGTTGAACCTGATAAAAAGAGGGATCACCTACCTACAGAGAAGAGAGGGTGGGTTGGATATGCTGAATCCAAGGGTGTTCTTTGACTCCATGTTTCTAAAAGTTAATTTTGGTTGCCTGGACTCAGAGAACAGCTTCCTGTGGGTGAATAGTATCAGGGACTGGATAATGCCTTTTGCAGAGTCTTGGGTGCGAGGCGGCAGTCTCAAGAGGGGTCGATGGACGAGTGACTACCTCCCCCAGTACCTGGACTATGGACTGAAGTGTGTGAGAAGGTGGAAGATAGAGAAGTCCTACATTGAGGGTAAGCCAAGGAAAGATCTATACGTGAGGGTCTGTAGGGCTTTCTTTTGTTCTCCACTTGTCTTGAGGGATTGTGTGACTAGCACTTTACAAGAAAGTCTGAAGCTTCTCAATGGGAATCGACTCCCCGCCAAATTATTTGACATAGCTTGGTTGTCATTACATGGAAAGCTATTTGTTAGGGGTAACCTGAAATTTTTAAGTGTTTCAGATAGGAACTGTCCTCTCGGTTGTCAGCAGGAGGAGACGATGGAGCACTTAATATCTGACTGCAGGGGTGGGAGGAGAATATGGGAAGAGGTGTCACAAAAGCTAAACATCCCATTACTGCAGTCCCTGACTTATCCTGATATAATCTATGCTGTTCCATCCAGAAATAGGAATGTAGACAGGGGGACAATGTACCTGATCATTTCTGTCATAAAATACTACCACTGGCACATGAGAACTCGCGTGTCTATACACAATGAGCCATTCCACCACACCACAGCCGTAAGCCAAATAATGTCTGAGCTCCAGTGGGTTAAATCATTAGAGATAAAGAGTAACCCGAATAATAGGAAATTATGGAGAAATGTGTCTTTGGTTTAAAACAGAAAATATGATGTTATTTTGTGTGTTTTTTTTTTTTCTTCTTTTTCCTCCCCAGCAAATGTGGACTTTCTAAGTTTAATATGATTCTATAGTCATTCTAGTTGAGTAGTCATTGTGTGTACAATGCCTGTTATTTTTTGTTTTTTGTAAGAATGTATTTTAATTGTATTTTTTTTTGTTTGTTTTCACAATAAAAATTGCCTCCTATGTACAAGAATATAACTACTATAATACTGCTCCTATGTACAAGAATATAACTACTATAATACTGCTCCTATGTACAAGAATATAACTACTATAATACTGCTCCTATGTACAAGAATATAACTACTATAATACTGCCTCCTATGTACAAGAATATAACTACTATAATACTGCTCCTATGTACAAGAAAATAACTACTATAATACTGCTCCTATGTACAAGAATATAACTACTATAATACTGCCTCCTATGTACAAGAATATAACTACTATAATACTGCTCCTATGTACAAGAATATAACTACTATAATACTACCTCCTATGTACAAGAATATAACTACTATAATACTGCCTCCTATGTACAAGAATATAACTACTATAATACTGCCTCCTATGTACAAGAATATAACTACTATAATACTGCTCCTATGTACAAGAATATAACTACTATAATACTGCTCCTATGTACAAGAATATAACTACTATAATACTGCCTCCTATGTACAAGAATATAACTACTATAATACTGCTCCTATGTACAAGAATATAACTACTATAATACTACCTCCTATGTACAAGAATATAACTACTATAATACTGCCTCCTATGTACAAGAATATAACTACTATAATACTGCTCCTATGTACAAGAATATAACTACTATAATACTGCTCCTATGTACAAGAATATAACTACTATAATACTGCTCCTATGTACAAGAATATAACTACTATAATACTGCTCCTATGTACAAGAATATAACTACTATAATACTGCTTCTATGTACAAGAATATAACTACTATAATACTGCTCCTATGTACAAGAATATAACTACTATGATACTGCTCCTATGTACAAGAATATAACTACTATAATACTGCTCCTATGTACAAGAATATAACTACTATAATACTGCTCCTATGTACAAGAATATAACTGCTATAATACTGTCTCCTATGTACAAGAATATAACTACTATAATACTGCTCCTATGTACAAGAATATAACTACAATAAAACAGTGATTGGATCACAGAAATTATTTAGTTTAGAGCTGATAATGGGTGTAGTTGTCATGGTAAGATGTGGTTAAGGCTTTTTTTGTCGGTTGTACTTTGTGATACCTTTTGGTACTTTGTTATAGTCATAGTGGAAATTTTAAGCTGCACTTCTGGTAAATTGGCGGCTATATAAAACTTTCAGTGAGTTTTGTCTTTCAGTTCTTTTCCTTTTTGTGGTAACCAGAAAGAAGCTGCCTCTGATGTCGGCTTTCATTTCTCTAGGTCTTGGCTTTCACTATAATAAAGCTCTATTTGTACACTTACTGTCAGACACAGGACAAGAGAAAAGTGTGAAGCATGGCATTTATCACATATGTTAAAATAAATACCCAAAGAGTCCATAATGTAGAGATTAGATCCACCTTCACAGCTGCACAGTGGAGGTTATACATCACTGTCATCATCGAAAATGTGTGGGGGAGGGGAAAACCTTCCATAAATGTCATTTACAACATATTTTAGGTCATAACTGAGTGTTGACTAATGTAAGGGCACTTTCACACTTGCGTTAAAATTTTCCGGTATTGAGTTCCATCTTAGGGGCTCAATACCGGAAAAAGAACTGATCAGTTTCATCCTAATGCATTCTGAATGGAGAGCAATCCATTCCGGATGCATCAGGATGTCTTCAGTTCAGTCACTCTTACGGTATTTGGCCGGAGAAAATACTGCAGCATGCTGCAGTATTTTCTCCGTCCAAAATTCCGGAACATTTGCCGGATCCAGCATTATTTTCCATTGAAATGCTTTATTGCCAGATCCAGCACCAAGTGTTCCAGCAAAACGGATCCGGTTTTCCGGTCTGCGCATGTGCAGACCTTTAAAAAAGCAAAAAAAAAAAAAAAACTGATCAATTTTTACAAATGACACCGGAGAGACGGATCCGGTGTTTCAATGCATTTGTTAGACGGATCCGCATCCGGTTCCGTCTACAAATGCTATCCGTTTGCACACGGATTTCCAGATCCGGCAGGCAGTTCCGGCGATGGAACTGCCTGCCGGATCTTCACAACGCAAGTGTGAAATACCCTAAAATAATAAAATTATTTCTTAAAAAATAGATGGCATAAACATTGTACACTATCCTGGATTATTAAGGTAGATAGATAGATAGATAGATAGATAATAGATAGATAATAGATAGATAGATAATAGATAGATAGATAGATAGATAGATATGAGATAGATAATAGATAGATAGATAGATAGATAGATAGATAGATAGATAGATAGATAGATAATAGATAGATGGATAGGAGATAGATATTAGATATTAGACAGATAGATAGATAGATAGATATAAGATATATAGATTTATAGATAGATAGATAGATAGATAGATAGATATGAGATAGATAGATAGATAGATAGATAATAGATAGATAGATAGATATTAGATAGATAGATAGATATGAGATAGATAGATAATAGATAGATAGATAGATATGAGATAGATAGATAATAGATAGATATGAGACAGATAGATAGATAGATAGATAGATAGATAGATAGATATGAGACAGATAGATAGATAGATATGAGATAGATAGATAGATAGATAGATAGATAGATATGAGATAGATAGATAGATAGATAGATAGATAGATAGATAGATAGATAATAGATAGATATGAGATAGATAGATAATAGATAGATAGATAGATAGATAGATAGATAATAGATAGATATGAGATAGATAGATAGATAGATAGATAGATAGATATGAGATAGATAGATAGATAGATAGATAGATAGATAGGAGATAGATAGATAGATAGATAGATAGATAGATAGATAATAGATAGATAGATAGATAGATAGATATTAGATAGATAGATAATAGATAGATAGATAGATAGATAGATATGAGATAGATAGATAGATAGATAGATAGATAGATAGATACTAGATAGATAGATAGATAGATAGATAGATAGATATGATATAGATAGATGATAGATAGATAGATAGATAGATAATAGATAGATATGAGATAGATAGATAGATAATAAATAGATAGATAGATAGATATAAGATAGATATGAGATAGATGATAGATAGATAGATAGAGAGATAGATAGATATGAGATAGATAATAGATAGATAGATAGATAGATAGATAGATAGATAATAGATAGATATGAGATAGTTTGATAGAACAGCTGATGGGTCGGGATGCAGGATATTGGACTCTCATTCAGGGGCGCACCATCAATGAGGCAATGTGAGGCAGTTGCCTCAGTCAGCGACATCTAAAAGAAAGTGGTGGGCGGTAGCGCTGCGCAGGTGGTGGTACTATTACACAGTGACAGTGCACAGAGTACTGTACAGTGTTCTATGTGTTGTGCCTATGTTACAGTGGAACCAGCTCAGGACCTGCCGCCAGCGTTTCTCTTTTGAAGGGCGGCACATCCTGACTAAGCTGACACAGAATCTATTGCACTGACACAGTCAGAGACAAGATGGAGCAGGTGTCGCCAGCAGGGCGCAGAACCTTTGAGGAGCAGCAGCAGGGAAGCAGCCACGACATGACCCTCCCAGGATGCTGTCATCACATGATCAAGTGTCAGGAGGTGGACGTGCCTGACAGCCATTGTGGAGGCTGTCGCCTGTCGCCAAACTCTTCCTGCAGTAGCCTTGAGTGGGCTATGAGAGTGTTTGACGCACCACGCGTACCTTAGTCTGCTGCCTGCCCTCACCATCTCTACTGCCTTCAGACTCCAGTCCAGGTTCTTTGGCCTGCATCCCTGGTGGAAAGTTTTTTGCCTGTTTTAGTTCAGCTGTGTCTTCACCCTGCTTTTTAGCTCTCTCCAGAGCTTTCTAAAGCAGGGTGAACCCATTTTAAAATGTTTTAACCGCTTTCAGGACCTCCGCCGTACATGTAGCCTGGGGTTTAAACATTGCACCCGCTCAGAATTTCAGCAGGCACTGTTGTAACCGTTACAGAGCAGACACCCGGAGGCAATGTCCGGACATATAACTCCTCCGATTCATTCCTGGGGACTGAACGGCTCTCTAGATCAAGGAAGCCCTTAGTTTTCTGTGGCAGCCTCAGGCCTTCTGAAGGATTCGAGGCCTACCAAAGCTATGTTCCTATGAAGCCCTGCCTGTAGCAGGAATGTAGTGAATCTCCCATAGGCTGCAATGTTAAATCATTTCAGTCTATGGGAGAAATGATTAGATGTTCGCATGTTAAAGTCCCCTAGAGGGACTTTAAAAAGTGTTAAAAAAAAGGTTAAAAAGTTTTTTTTTATATAAAAAATATAAAAATTCACCTCCCTTCCCCATATTAAAAAAAAAAGCAAAAAAAAGATCATTAGTATTGACTACGTCCCAAAATGATCAAACTATTATGGAAGGCATTGCTACTAATGGGGACGTTCTTGGGGAGCATTATCGATTTGGTGGTACTGTAGGGGGCACTATTACTTTTTAGGGTAGTCTGGGAGCACTATTACTATGGGGGCTAGCTGTATGGTACTGTTATTTCTGTAGTATATTTTTTGGAGGCATTGGGTAACAGTGGGCACAGTATTGGGGGTAGAAGCAGGAGAACAACATTGGCGTACAAGGAGAAGGAGGATGATAGAAAAGTGAGGAATCTAAGATGTCTGTGTGGTAAACTCTGCAGAGACAAGACTCCACTGAAAGAAGTCGTCAAGGTGGTCTGGTCCAAATGGAGAAGATGAGGAAAGAGAACGTCTACATCCCTGGAGGTACAGTGCTGCCCATTATTATTCATACCCCTGGCAAATTTTGACTTAAAGTTACTTTTATTCAACCAGCAAGTAATTTTTTGACTGGAAATTACATAGGTGTCTCCCAAAAGATAATAAGACGATGTACAAGAGGCATTATTGTGGAAAAACTTTTCTCAGCTTTTATTTACATTGGGGCAAAAAATACAAGATGTTCCACACTGTGGAAAATCTCAGAGGAGGTGGTTGGAAGCCAAAAGTGACACCTGTGCTGGCCAGGAGGATAGTTAGAGAGGTGAAAAAGAATCCAAGGATCACCACCAAGACCGTCCTGGTGAATCTGGGCTCTGCTGGTGGCAATGTCTCAAGGCAGACAATCCAATTGACACTGCACACTGCTGGGTTCCACTTCTCCAGATAAGGCACACAAAAGCTTGCTTGGCCTTTGCAAAAGCTCATCCGGACAAAGAAGAAGACTTCTGGTCTTCTGTGTTATGGTCAGATGAAACAAAAATTTAATTGTTTGGTTACAATGATGTTTCCTTCATTTGGCGTAAAAAAGGAGAAGCCTTCAACCCAAAGAACACCATCCCCACTGTCAAAAATGGTGGTGGGAACCTAATGCTTTGGGGGTGTTTTTTAGCCAATGGACTAGGGAACCTAATCCCAGTAAACGGCACCATGAAAAAAGAGCAATACATGAGGATTCTCAACGACAACATCAGGCAGTCTGCAGAGAAACTTGGCCTTGGGCACCAGTGGACATTTCAGCATGACAATGACCCAAAACACACAGCAAAAGTGGTGAAGAAATGGTTAGCAGACAACAACATTACCGCTTTGGAGCGGCCCAGCCAGAGTCCAGACTTGAATCAAATTGAGAATCTGTGGAGGGAGCTAAAGATCAGAGTGATGGCAAGAAGACCCTCCAACCTGAAAGATTTGGAGCTCATTGCTAAAGATGAATGGGCAAAAATACCTGTGGAGACCTGCAAAAAGCTGGTCTGCAATTATAGGAAGCGTCTGATTGCTGTAATAGCCAATAAAGGCTTTTCTATTGATTATTGAGAAGGGTATGAATAATTTTGGACTGAGCACTTTTTGCTCAAATGTAAATAAAAGCTGAGAAATGTTTTTTTTCCACAATAATGCCTCTTGTACATCGTCTAATTTGGGAGACACCTATGTCATTTCCCGTCAAAAAATGACTTGCTGGTTGAATAAAAGTCAAAATTTTCCAGGGGTATGAATAATTATGGGCAGCACTGTAAGAGGGATGTGGTGCTGTATTATCCTGTATGTTTTGTAGCGCTGTAGGGCTGGAGGGAAGGGTTTAGATTAAGAATTTGGCATGGTGGGAAGAGGCTTGGGTGCCATGTAAATTTTCAGCTCGGGCGGCAGAAAGGCTAGGTGCACCCCCTGCCCCCAGTGGTCTTATTGATGACCTATCATGAAGATCAAACATCAACATCTACATCCTGGAAAAAAACTTTTAATGCTGATTAAATAAGTTATAACACGACAATACAATCCATGCCGATGTTAGGGTACTTTCACACTAGCGTTTTTCTTTTCCGGCATAGAGTTCCGTCACAGGGGCTCTATACGGGAAAAAGAACTCATCAGGCATATCCCCATGCATTCTGAATGGAGAGTAATCCGTTCAGGATGCATCAGGATGTCTTCAGTTCAGTCATTTTGATCAGGCAAAAGATAAAACCGTAGCATGCTACGGTTTTATGTCCGGTGAAAAAACGGAACACTTGTCTGAATTTTTCCCCATAGGAATGTATGAGTGCCTGATTCGGCATTCAAAATACATGCGCAGACCAGTAAAAATTTGAAAAAAGATACAAGACTGATCCGTCTGTCCGCATGACAAGCGGAGAGACGGATCCGTTCTTGCAATGCATTTGTGAGACGGATCCGAATCCGGATGCGTCTCACAAATGCTTTCAGTCACATCCAGATTGGCAGATCCGGCGGGCAGTTTCGACGACGGAACTGCCTGACGGATAACACTGCTGCAAGTGTGAAAATAGTCTTAATTGATCTAATTGCCTCTCATTAGCAAACACTCCAAAAGTTTCAGAAATCCATAGATGGATCTCTTACTGCAGGCTCCGACGTGACCGCACGGGGACAGGACACGCTACCGTGGCTGAACACACAGGGGGCTGATTGACTCCGACAGCCATGTAGTCACCAGTCTTGATCAGATCTTGTGCTGGTGTAAGATCCGCCAAACTTATTAATGCTTTGGCTAATGTCACGAGGACTGTGCACCAGAAACGGAAATCTACTCCAGCCCCGAGGCCGGCCAGAATGTCATACATTTCCTGTGTATTTACCAGTATATGGCCAAGCATGACTTATACCCCGAGGCCTGCCAGAAGATCTTCCGCTCAGCTACTTGGAGACAGCAAAAACTATTCTTCTGCCATGTAAATTGTGGAGTAAATAGGCTTTAGCACGGCAGATTGGCACAGCATCAAGCCAAGGTCAGTCGTCCAGGCCACTTTCTACTGTGTGACTCCCCTCCATTCTGAGTCTGTATTTCCTTTTGTCCGCTCATACTTGTAGCTGATGAGTTTTACGGTTTGTTTGTCTTGATATAGACTAATAGTGAACACTCGCTATGACAAATATAAAGTTCCCCTTAAAGGGTGACTCCACTCAGACTATAAACCCTGGTGCTATCCTGGATTTATTGCTGCAGATGTTTTACATGTGGATGCTGTTTTTTTATGAGATCTGTATGTAGAAATAACTATTCAGTTTTTGTCTGTTGTTATTCTCAAGTGAAGGAGAGGTTGACATATCGATCGATCTATCTCCTGCTATAGCTTATAAACTAGAATTCTTTTAGAGGCTCTGCTCTCTCTGCAACTTTAACAGCGACAGGCATTATGCTGTTTTCACTGCCTTGCCCTGTAAATTAAACACAGATGCCTTCAGGTGCACATGTAACAGGTCGGCCAGTGTCATAGGTACAAATCTGCTGACAGATGCCCTTTAATTGTATTCAGCGTTATATCTGTTATCCACTATACTTAGGCTACATGCACACGACAGTGAAAAACGGACGTTTTGTTTTTCACTGATGCCGGACGTTAAAAATGGACCCATTCAATTGTATGGGGGCAGTCTGTCAGTGAAAAACAGACAAGATAGAACATGTTCTATTTTTTTATGTCCGTTTTTCACTGACAGTCCAAAAAACTGCCGTGTGAATAACCCCACAGACTACCATTGGTCTTAAAACGGACGTGTGATGGCTGTTAAAAAAATGTACATCACACGTCCGTTTTTTGCGTGCATGTAGCCTTAGCATTCTTTGTTGACATCTAGTGGCCATTGTTATATTTGGTTTTATTTAAGTTATCTATGCTTGTAATTTATTATGTCATTCATCTTGTAACTCCTCCTCTTCTGTGAGCTCACATCCTGTGTCCTGCAGTCTTTTCCTGTTTGTCAGACATGCATCACAGAACTGGAGAGAGGACTTTCCTTTGGCCTCTATCTATCATAATTTCTCAGGGTACATTCAATATATCATCTGAAGGGATATCCATTGCATCTTACTCACTGGAATTCTGTATGCAACTTGTGTCGTTAGGGGAAGGATTATAGCAAATTCACTATCTTCCATTGATCTATCTATCTATCTATCTATCTATCTATCTATCTATCTATCTATTTCATTCTATCTATTTCATTCTATCTATCTATCTATCTATCTATCTATCTATCTATCTATCTATCTATCTATCTCATTCTATCTATCTATCTATCTATCTATCTATCTATCTATCTATCTATCTATATCTATCTCATTCTATCTATCTATATCTATCTATCTGCGCATTTTCTCAGAACAAGGAGAAGCTGATTGTCAGGAGGAAGCGTTCCTCCCTGACAATCACCTGCTTGTTAAGTGGAGGTGAAGCATAGGTATGTTTTTTCCCGATAATCGGCCTGATATTTGGGCCGAGTAAATCCACCTTATCTATCTACACTATGGGGGTCATTTATCAAATCAGATACATTAGTTGTGGTTTACAAATGTCTCAAGTCATGGCAACTACAACATTTGGTCAGTTTTGCGATATCTGGGTTTTTTTTCACCACATTTCACAGTGGTCTATGTTTAAGAGCTGAAAGTGAAATTAGATCTGGGTTTTGACATATTTACTACAGTATGTGCGACTTTTGCAAAAGTTGCAAAACAGTTGCGACCTTCGCCAGGCAACCCCCCTGTCTACATTAGCACATAAAGGTGTAAACCACATTGCACTCACTCCACATATATTATTAAGGTGCACCAGTTCATAAATTAGTTGCAGACACAGAATGGAAAGCTAGACTTAAAACTGACACTAAAACAACCGCAAATGATAAATGACCCCCCCCCCCCCATATCTATTAATCTATCTAATGTGATAGACATTGGACTCTTACTCTTGCTGAATCTCAGATTTCTTTGGTTCTCTGGGTTTTTTATGGATGGTAGAACAAGGAGACTTAGTTACAGTGTATTCAGCTCGATGAAACTTCAGGGAAATCCCAGGATTTGTTTATTTTACCAAACAATGTCATTAATGAGCAGCCGACGGTGAAGTGTGAAATCCTCCGTCTCGACTTTCCATTAAGGACGCTGACGCTGTGCTTATTGTAGAACAGCTGATCTTGTGTGCGGGAGAAGGACACATGGACTGATCCTGTATCCTGATCAAAGAAGGGACAACACAACCAGTATCTGATTTGGCTCCGAAAAGAGAAGTTATCGACCAGTTTTCTGAAGTCCAACTGGAGCAGATTATTAAATAACAGCTCGAGTTTGGATTCCGTAAATAGGACTTGTCATTTTTACTAATTGGCAAAATGATACAAATTATCCATAGGTGACTTTCTAAAAAAAAATAAAAAATACAGATGTAATACAGAGTCTCAAGTCAACCAAAATAACTAATTATAACTCCATAGTCAGTTGTAGTTCAAATAATACTCAATTTTATTAGTACTCACAGAGTCATAACCATTTCTGGCCACACAGAAAATTTAAGAACATCTAAAATTACATTCAGACTGCGGGTGTATGGCAAACACTAGTACAAATATATAAAGTGCAAGTGCAACAATACACATGGAGAAATGTAGTCAGTGCATACAGGATTTGTTATTCTGTCCACATAATATGGTCACAGAATCAGAATTCCGATCCTGGATCCATGGGACATTAACCTACCTACTGCTATAATGAATTACATATATCTAAGGCCTCTTTCACACTTGCGTTGTTGGGATCCGGCATGCACTTCCGTTGCCGGAGGTGCCTGCCGGATCCGTAACAACGCAAGTGTACTGAAAGCATTTGAAGACGGAACCGTCTTCCAAATGCTTTCAGTGTTACTATGGCACCCAGGACGCTATTAAAGTCCTGGTTGCCATAGTAGGAGCGGGGAGCGGGGGAGCGGTATACTTACAGTCCGTGCGGCTCCCCGGGCGCTCCAGAATGACGTCAGAGCGCCCCATGCGCATGGATGACGTGATCCATGTGATCACGTGATCCATGCGCTTGGGGCGCCCTGACGTCACTCTGGAGCGCCCGGGGAGCCGCACGGACGGTAAGTATGCTGCTCCCCTGCTCCCCGCTACACTTACCATGGCTGTCAGGACTTTAGCGTCCCGGCAGCCATGGTAACCATTCAGAAAAAGCTAAATGTCGGATACGGCAATGCGCCGAAACGACGTTTAGCTTAAGGCCGGATCCGGATCAATGCCTTTCAATGGGCATTGATCCCGGATCCGGCCTTGCGGCAAGTCTTCAGGATTTTTGGCCGGAGCAAAAAGCGCAGCATGCTGCGGTATTTTCTCCGGCCAAAAAACGTTCCGTACCGGAACTGAAGACATCCTGATGCATCCTGAACGGATTACTCTCCATTCAGAATGCATTAGGATAATCCTGATCAGTATTCTTCCGGCATAGAGTCCCGACGACGGAACTCTATGCCGGAAGACAATAACGCAAGTGTGAAAGAGCCCTTAGCAGAAAATATTGCATACTGACCCAAAGTTTAACCACGACCCGTCAGACTGTGCCCCGACGCGCGTTTCGCCGTCAGCTTTTTCAAGGGGTAATGACATTGCATACCTAGCCAGGTATATATGGCCACAAGAGTGGGCGGAGTTCCATGTACTCAACCAATGGATGACGTTCAGATAAAGTGGCGGCACGGATGATATAAGTCCTCACCTGTATAGCTATTAAGGTCTCAGTCTCGTTTGATGTGGCGCGCAAACCTCCGCACACCGCCGGCGCCTGTACCCACCGTCGCAGCGATGACGTAGGACGGCCACGCTCCTAGGAGCATGGAACGTCCCACGTCAGAGCCCCGACAGCGTCAGCACGCCCGCGGCTGCGCAGAAGGATGCGCGCACTACGGACTCCATCTTGAGTAAGGGAATAGACCTCATCCGAACCTACAATGTGCCCGAACATCACCCTTACATCATAACGCGCGTCGGGGCACAGTCTGACGGGTCGTGGGTAAACTTTGGGTCAGTATGCAATATTTTCTGCTAAGATATATGTAATTCATTATAGCAGTAGGTAGGTTAATGTCCCATGGATCCAGGATCGGAATTCTGATTCTGTGACCATATTATGTGGACAGAATAACAAATCCTGTATGCACTGACTACATTTCTCCATGTGTATTGTTGCACTTGCACTTTATATATTTGTACTAGTGTTTGCCATACACCCGCAGTCTGAATGTAATTTTAGATGTTCTTAAATTTTCTGTGTGGCCAGAAATGGTTATGACTCTGTGAGTACTGATAAAATGGAGTATTATTTGAACTACAACTGACTATGGAGTTATAATTTGTTATTTAGGATTTGCTCTATGTATCTTTATTGATTTCGCTAAAGGTGATACTGGATTGCTTACGCAGTGAGTATAGGGAAACAGTTTTTGGTTTTTCAAGTCAACCAAAGCCTGGCTGCCCGTTCTTTGATTGGTAATTCTGATTTACCATTGTATTCTATGGTTGAGTGTAGTGAGCATGTGCAGCAGTCCAGAGAGAGGGAGGAGAGAGGAGCAGCTGCTCTCATCACCTTTTGGGATTCCATATTATCTGCCTCCATCTTCATGACACAGCTGCATACAGTGATACAGTATGGCCCCTTTGGCTTCTATGTGTAAACTTTTTTATTTTAAAGGTATTTTAAAAATATATACCGTGGAGTTACATCACTCCAAATGAATAAATGAAAACATTTCTTTACATTTTTGAAAAATAATATGCATATATCCATATCAAAAGAATTTTTTTTTATATGTAAACTTTTTTATACTTTGGCTTCTATGATATCGTGTAGAGACGAGCAAAGTATTTAAAAATTCGATTCGGCTGCTTCACCGAATAAAAAAATAAAAAATTATCTTTGTGACGAAACACAATTCTTTGTAAGTAGTGGGTGCAAAGACAGGGAGCGCCGCCCCCCATCATTGTACCCCTCAGATGCCGCGTTCATACATGATCGCGGCATCTGATATAAATAAAAGAGTGTAAAATTTAAAAATAAATACTTACCTGATCCCGCCGCCATCTTGTTTGAAGATCTTGCATGAAATCTCAAGAGGCCCGAGATGACGTCATCACGAACAGCATTTCGGTCGAGATCTAAAAGCAAATGGAGCAGGTAAGTATTATTTTTTAGGGTTTATTTACACTATTTCAGGTTAAATCAATATGCTACTGCGAAACACGAGGAAATTTGCCTTTGCGGCGAATCACATTTATCCTGAAATTTGGTTCGAAGTGCACTTTGAGGACTTCGATTTGCTCACCCTTAATATCGTGTTTTGGCTGCACACAACCCTGGCCTTGTACAGAGCTGTAATATTGCCATGTACATGAGCCTTTATGGTCTTAAGATGGACACATACCTTCATTGTTGCGAACAACCGCCCAGCTGACAGTTATCTCTTCCAAAGAGGCAGTGGGGTGGCAAAAGGGAGAAGGCGGGCCACACCAAACAGGCCCGCAACTGTTCCCTGGAGCACCCCCTTGCGACAATCTCCCTTGCCAAGGGGTAGGTGTTCCGCAGTCTGGCGCTTTTTTGATGAAAGTGCGGACGATAAAATAATTGTCATTTGCAACCTGTGCCGTACCAAAAAGAGCAGGGGCATGAACACTAGAACCTCACCACCACCAGCATGATCCGCCACATGGCATCAAAGCACCGTAATAGGTGGGCCAAACGCCTGGGTCCACAATCTGTGTCTGCGGTTCACAACACTGCCTAGTCTTCGTCGGTGTTACGTGCTGGACAATCCTCTGTCCAAGACGCAGGCCCGGATGCCTCCTGCCCTGCACCTGGACCTTCGCAAGCACCATCAGCGACCACATCCACTTCCATGTCCCAGCGCAGCGTCAAAATGTCCTTACCCCAGGGATTTGAACGCAAGCGCAAATATCCAGCCACCCATCCACAGGCCATAGCACTAAATGTGCAGCTTTCCAAATTGCTGGCCCTGGAAATGTTGCCATTTAGGCTTGTGGACACTGAGGCTTTTCGCAGCCTGATGTTGGCCCCGGCCCGCGTCACGCAGTCCCCAGTCGCCACTATTTTTAAAGGTGTGCATGCCCGCCTTACACCAGCATGTGTCCCGTAACATCACCCGTGCCCTGACCAACGCAGTTACTGGGAAGGTCCACTTAACCTCTTGCCGCCACGCTAACGCCGAAAGGCGTCATTGCGGCGGCTCCCCCAGGCTACGCTAACGCCAATAGGCGTCATCTCGCGTGAGCCGAGATTTCCTGTGAACGCGCGCACACAGGCGCGCGCGCTCACAGGAACGGAAGGTAAGAGAGTTGATCTCCAGCCTGCCAGCGGCGATCGTTCGCTGGCAGGCTGGAGATGTGTTTTTTTTAACCCCTAACAGGTATATTAGACGCTGTTTTGATAACAGCGTCTAATATACCTGCTACCTGGTCCTCTGGTGGTCCCATTTGTTTGGATCGACCACCAGAGGACACAGGTAGCTCAGTAAAGTCCCACCAAGCACCACTACACTACACTACACCCCCCCCGTCACTTATTAACCCCTTATTAGCCCCTGATCACCCCATATAGACTCCCTGATCACCCCCCTGTCATTGATTACCCCCCTGTCATTGATTACCCCCCTGTCATTGATCACCCCCCTGTAAAGTTCCATTCAGACGTCCGCATGATTTTTACCGATCCACTGATAGATGGATCGGATCCGCAAAACGCATCCGGACGTCTGAATGAAGCCTTACAGGGGCGTGATCAATGACTGTGGTGATCACCCCATATAGACTCCCTGATCACCCCCCTGTCATTGATCACCCCCCTGTCATTGATCACCCCTAATCACCCCTGATCACCCCATATAGACTCCCTGATCACCCCCCTGTCATTGATTACCCCCCTGTCATTGATTACCCCCCTGTCATTGATTACCCCCCTGTAAAGCTCCATTCAGATGTCCGCATGATTTTTACGGATGCACTGATAGATGGATCGGATCCGCAAAACGCATCCGGACGTCTGAATGAAGCCTTACAGGGGCATGATCAATGACTGTGGTGATCACCCCATATAGACTCCCTGATCACCCCCCTGTCATTGATCACCCCCCCTGTCATTGATCACCCCTCTGTAAGGCTCCATTCAGACATTTTTTTGGCCCAAGTTAGCGGAATTTTTTTATTTTTTTCTTACAAAGTCTCATATTCCACTAACTTGTGTCAAAAAATAAAATCTCACATGAACTCACCATACCCCTCACGGAAACCAAATGCGTAAAATTTTTTAGACATTTATATTCCAGACTTCTTCTCACGCTTTAGGGCCCCTAGAATGCCAGGGCAGTATAAATACCCCACATGTGACCCCATTTCGGAAAGAAGACACCCCCAGGTATTCCGTGAGGGGCATATTGAGTCCATGAAAGATTGAAATTTTTGTCCCAAGTTAGCGGAACGGGAGACTTTGTGAGAAAAAAATTAAAAATATCAATTTCCGCTAACTTGTGCCAAAAAAAAAAAATTTCTATGAACTCGCCATGCCCCTCATTGAATACCTTGGGGTGTCTTCTTTCCAAAATGGGGTCACATGTGGGGTATTTATACTGCCCTGGCATTCTAGGGGCCCCAAAGCGTGAGAAGAAGTCTGGTATCCAAATGTCTAAAAATGCCCTCCTAAAAGGAATTTGGGCACCTTTGCGCATCTAGGCTGCAAAAAAGTGTCACACATCTGGTATCGCCGTACTCAGGAGAAGTTGGGGAATGTGTTTTGGGGTGTCATTTTACATATACCCATGCTGGGTGAGAGAAATATCTTGGTCAAATGCCAACTTTGTATAAAAAAATGGGAAAAGTTGTCTTTTGCCGAAATATTACTCTCACCCAGCATGGGTATATGTAAAATGACACCCCAAAACACATTCCCCAACTTCTCCTGAATACGGCGATACCACATGTGTGACACTTTTTTGCAGCCTAGGTGGGCAAAGGGGCCCATGTTCCAAAGAGCACCTTTAGGATTTCACAGGTCATTTACCTACTTACCACACATTAGGGCCCCTGGAAAATGCCAGGGCAGTATAACTACCCCACAAGTGACCCCATTTTGGAAAGAAGACACCCCAAGGTATTCCGTGAGGGGCATGGCAAGTTCCTAGAATTTTTTATTTTTTGTCACAAGTTAGTGGAAAATGCTGATTTTTTTTTTTTTTTCATACAAAGTCTTATATTCCACTAACTTGTGACAAAAAATAAAAACTTCCATGAACTCACTATGCCCATCAGCGAATACCTTGGGGTCTCCTCTTTCCAAAATGGGGTCACTTGTGGGGTAGTTATACTGCCCTGGCATTCTAGGGGCCCAAATGTGTGGTAAGGAGTTTGAAATCAAATTCTGTAAAAAATGACCTGTGAAATCCGAAAGGTGCTCTTTGGAATATGGGCCCCTTTGCCCACCTAGGCTGCAAAAAAGTGTCACACATCTGGTATTGCCGTACTCAGGAGAAGGTGGGGAATGTGTTTTGGGGTGTCATTTTACATATACCCATGCTGGGTGAGAGAAATATCTTGGCAAAAGACAACTTTTCCCATTTTTTTATACAAAGTTGGCATTTGACCAAGATATTTATCTCACCCAGCATGGGTATATGTAAAATGACACCCCAAAACACATTCCTCAACTTCTCCTGAGTACGGAGATACCAGATGTGTGACACTTTTTTGCAGCCTAGGTGGGCAAAGGGGCCCATATTCCAAAGAGCACCTTTCGGATTTCACTGGTCATTTTTTACAGAATTTGATTTCAAACTCCTTACCACACATTTGGGCCCCTAGAATGCCAGGGCAGTATAACTACCCCACAAGTGACCCCATTTTGGAAAGAAGAGACCCCAAGGTATTTCGTGATGGGCATAGTGAGTTCATAGAAGTTTTTATTTTTTGTCACAAGTTAGTGGAATATGAGACTTTGTAAGAAAAAAAAAAAAAAATCATCATTTTCCGCTAACTTGTGACAAAAAATAAAAAGTGCTATGAACTCACTATGCCCATCAGCGAATACCTTAGGGTGTGTACTTTCCGAAATGGGGTCATTTGTGGGGTGTTTGTACTGTCTGGGCATTGTAGAACCTCAGGAAACATGACAGGTGCTCAGAAAGTCAGAGCTGCTTCAAAAAGCGGAAATTCACATTTTTGTACCATAGTTTGTAAACGCTATAACTTTTACCCAAACCATTTTTTTTTTACCCAAACATTTTTTTTTTATCAAAGACATGTAGAACTATAAATTTAGAGCAAAATTTCTATATGGATCTCGTTTTTTTTGCAAAATTTTACAACTGAAAGTGAAAAATGTCATTTTTTTGCAAAAAAATCATTAAATTTCGATTAATAACAAAAAAAGTAAAAATGTCAGCAGCAATGAAATACCACCAAATGAAAGCTCTATTAGTGAGAAGAAAAGGAGGTAAAATTCATTTGGGTGGTAAGTTGCATGACCGAGCAATAAACGGTGAAAGTAGTGTAGTGCCGATTTGTAAAAAAGGGCCTGGTCTTTAGGGGGGTATAAACCTGTGGTCCTTAAGTGGTTAACCATGGACACATGGACAAGTGCATTCGGCCAGGGACATTACATTTCCCTGACGGCACACTGGGTGAATGTTGTGGACCCCGGGAGCGAGTCGTACCCTGGGATGGCACAGGTGCTACCGACGGATTGCAGGCCCTACATCGATCAGGGTTTCCACCAGCACCTATGTAAGTGGCTCCAACCCCCACTTCTCCTCCTCCACTTCCACCTCCGAATTATCCGCGTGTTGCACCAGTCAGTCATCAGTCGGTAGCTGGAAGCAGTGAAGCACTGCAGTGGGGAAGCGGCAACAGGTCGAGCTGAAGCTGATATGCTTAGCGGACAAACAGCACACCGCCGCAGAGCTGTGGCAGGGGATAAGAGACCAGACTGAGCTGTGGCTCTCGCCACTCAACCTGCAACCAGGCATGGTTGTGTCTGATAATGGCCATAACTTGGTGGCGGTTTGGAGCTCGGCAAGCTCAGACACATCCCATGCCTAGCCCACGTCTTAAACTTAATGGTTCAGCGGTTTCTCAAAACCTACCCCAATTTGCCTGAGCTACTGGTGAAGGTGTGCCGCATGTGTGCCCATTTCCGCAAGTCATCAACAGCTTCAGCCGATCTGTCAACGCTGCAACAGCGCTTGAAATTGCCAGCTCACCGACTGGTGTGCGACGTGAGCACGCGCTGTAACTCAATGTTCCACAGATGGTGAGCGGCGATAACGCTATTGTCAGCGTAACCATCCCACTTCTGTGTCTACTCAAATGCTCGCTGCTCACAATTAAGGAAGACTTTTTGCATATGGAAGAGGTGGAAATGGGGGAAGACAGTACACAGGGTGATAGCCAGACCACCCTCAGTTCGTCTTCTCAGCACGAATTGGACAATGAAGAGGAGGAGCAGGAGACGGTTGCCTCCGCTACAGAGGGTAGTACCCATGGAAGTTTAATTCCATCTGTTCTGCGTGGGTGGGCAGAAGAGGAGGAAGAGGATGAGGAGATTGAGAGTCATCCTCCTGATAACGACAGCAAAGTCTTGCCTGTTGGTACTCTGGCACACATGGCTGACTTTATGTTATGCTGCCTCTCCAGCGACCTGCGTGTTCTACGCATTTTAGACAACACGAATTACTGGTTGTTCACCCTTCTCGACCCCCGCTACAACGAGAACTTCTCATCTCTCATTCCTGTGGTGGAAAGGACGAGCAAAACGGTGCAATACCAGAAGATCCTTGTTGAAAAATTGCTCCAAAAATTTCCATCTGACAACGCTGGTGGAAGAGTCCGTAGTTCCTTGGTCAACCGAGGAGGGGAGACAAGGGGAACACACAGCAGTTCCAAAAGAGGCAAGGCAGCACTCTCCAAGGCCTGGGACAGTTTTATGACAACCCGCCAGCACCCTGACGCTGATGCGTGGCCTAGTGTCACAAGGAGGGAAAAATTTTGGAAGATGGTGAAGGAGTACATAGCGGACAGTGTCAGTCTCCTCAATGATCCCTCAGTGCCTTACAACTACTGGGTGTCCAAGCTGGACACGTGGCATGAACTGGCGCTCTACGCCTTGGAGGTGCTGGCCTGCCCTGCCGCCAGTGTTTTGTCAGGGCGGGTATTTAGTGCTGCTGGGGGCATAATAACTGATAAGTGCATCAGCCTGTCAACTGAAAATGCTGACAGGTTGACTCTTATCATAAAAATGAACAAGGCCTGGATTGCCCCTGACTTCTCGACTCCACCAGAGGAAAGCGGCTGAACATAAAGGCACTTTAAATGTGTTTTTTATAATGTACAGAATACACTGTATTCCCATGCACCCCTTCCAACACAAACAAGGGTATATGGTTGAATCTTCCTTTTCTGATCCTCCTTCTCCTCTTCCATCATATCAACATGCTTATTCGTCGCATATAAAGCCCTCGCATATAATTTTTTAGAGGGTCAGCTCACCAGAAGGCCCTCACCTACAATGTTTTACAGGGTCAGCTCACCTGCAGGCCAACGCATATAATGTTTTAGAGAGTCAGCTCACCAGCAGGCCCTCACATAAAATCTTTTACAGGGTCAGCTCACCTGCAGGCCCTCACCTAATTATACCTAATAGGTAATTTGTGCGCATGCTCCCTTGCTTGGAAGTGGTAGCCGTAGCTATTTCTCAGGCTCCCTCTCCGGAATCAAATCCTGATTCCCCGTTACCAGTGGTTCGCGCAGAAGATAACATCGAAAGTTGATAGGGCAGCCATCCGAATGGATCGTCGCCGTCACAGAGACGTGCGATCGGGCCCAGGTTATCTAGAGTCACCAAAAGCGGCAGCAGGCCCTCACCCATAATGTTTTAGATCTTCAGACCAGCAGACCCTTGCTCCAAATGTTTTTGAGGGTCACCAGCAGGCCCGTGCTCCAAATGTTTTTGAGGGTCACCAGCAGGCCATCAATTATAATTTTTCAAGGCTGTGTATGATGCCCTCCTTTATGTGATATACAGGTTGTATCGGAGTGCCTCTTCCTTGTAATTTTTGGCAGCACTTTCACTTTATATACAAGTAAATTTACAGGAAAGAATGTTTCTTAACAATTTTTCTTCTAAAATCAATTTTATCTTCAGTTTTGTGCATATTATTGTCAGTCTGTAAAAGTGGCGTATTACTTGGACAACATCGTTCCCAGCAGCGACCTGGGAGTCCAAGATGCATCCAGACATCCTCCCCGTGCTGTTCCTGGTGTTTCCATCAATTTTTGACCTTTTCCTATGAACCAGACACCCTCCCCTCTTCAGAGCAGGGGGTGCCTGGTTTAATGCTCGGGTTCTCCTATTGACTTCCATTATACTCGGGTGCTCGGTAGAGCACCCGAGCATCCCGATGTGTTCGGCTCAAGCACCCGAGGACTTTGGTGCTTGATCAACATTACTGCCTATACTGCGCACGATCAAGAAAAGTACAGCTATGTTAGTGCACGGCACTATATGACATGTGAGGTGATGGGCAGATGGTTAGGTGATCCTTTCTGCTTCAAAGACATGTAGTGAAGTTAAAAAGAGGGATAATGGCAGTAAAGCAGCCTATAAGGGGTTAAGCACAGATTAGTTCAGCTGCCAGAAGAGGTCTCCTACCTTTCCACACATCTGCTTGCTGGCAGTGAATGGGGGCTTTAATGGAGGAACAGTGATGGGGTGTAATGAAGTACCATGAGCCTCAAGATTGATGGGGTTAGAGGAACGAATCAAAAGGAGAGACAAATGGTACAATACCGACTATAAATGAGTAATGGAAGCTCTTACGCACATACGTGTCGGGCCCATCTACCAGGCGTCAAGGTGGCTTCCGCAGATGGGTCCCTAACACTAAATATACTGCCTCACTTTGGACTTACTTAAGCCTACAATATTCAGGGCAGTGTAGGAACCAGCTACAAACGTACTCTGCTCAGAAGTCCCAGGCAGATGGGCGTGTTCAGTCTAAAAGAGACGCTAGCCTCAATATATTGCAAGAAGATTTTGACTAGAACCTTCAGAATCACAGGTGCATATCCATGAAGCAAACATAATTACAAAAAATATATTGAGGGTAGCGCCTCTTTTAGACTGAACACGCCCATCTACCTGGGACTTCTGAGCAGAGTACGTTGGTAGCTGGTTCCTACACTGCCCTGAATACTGTAAGTCCAAAGTGAGGTGGTATATTAGTGTTATGGACCCATCTGCGGAAGCCACCTTGACACCTGGTAGATGGGCCCGACACGTATGTGCGCTAAGAGCTTCCATTATTCATTTATAGTCGGTATTGTACCACTTTTATCTAGAATGACCCCCATTTCATAGCTCTATTGTTTGTATATATAACGGTGTGCAGCCCTTTTGTTTTTTGTAATTATGTTCATGTCCTATTATTGTCCGCATTACGGACAAGGAAAGGACTGTTCTATTAGGGGCCAGCTGTTCCGTTCCCCAAAATAAGGAATGCACACGGACGTCATCTGTATTTTTTGCGGATCCATTTTGTGCATACGGTCGTGTGCATAAGCCCTTAAGGCCTGGGGTACTGCATATATGGTGTCTGATTTATTTATTTTTTTACATAGGATGACCCCTTAAGCTTAAAAACTGCCACATGGACCCAATCTCAGTAAATAGGGATTTTTTTTTTTTATTGCAATTTACATATCATTAAACTTTCTTCTCCAGTCCTGCGATGTCAAGTGACTACATTGTCCAATCACTGCTGGCCAAAGTAACACTATACCCGCCTTACATAATTCGATACCATGATAACAATTGACCGTCACTAGGGACATAGAGGAGGGCGGGGGGGGTTGTCATGAGGGGAGGTTTTGAAGTCAGTTTTGTCTTTGTCATGTCTCACAATGGTTCATAAATTTGGTCTATCTGTAAGCCTAAAAGGCCACCAAATGTATTGTCAACTAAACCCACCGAGACACCGAGAACGGTCTAATGTGTATGGGGAGCTCCCGACCCATTTGTCGTCAGGTGAACAGGTGAAGTGTCTATTTTTGCCGATACTTTTGTGTACGTGTATGGGTTCAGTCAGGAGGACGTCAGGAGGGATAGTTTGGTCTACAGCTGTTGAATGTGAGTCTTGAGCTTTTACTCCACTTTCTACGCCACCTCTTAACTGGAGTAATAGTGAAACAATTGTTCACCTTTTTGAAAAATGTTAGTTGGTAAATCTGGCTTAAATCAGCTAGACGGGCTAATCATGACACTTTCCCATCCACTTTTCAAAACTGATTTAGAGTAAAAACACAAAGTAGAGAATTTATCATTCCCCTTACGCCTCTTTTTGGCTTACAAGAGTCTATGGATTTTGACTTTTCAATGCTTTCGTGACTTTTCTAGTTGCAATTTACATTTTAAGCCACACTGGCCAAGTACACAAAAGGTAGAATGGTGAGGGCATTGAGAAGGGTGAGGTTATCGGCCCGGCTAATTCATCATTATTTGTGCCAGAATCTGGAGTAAGTAAAAAGTGAAATCTATGCCGTAGATTTTCTTTCGACGCCTGGAAGTAGGTAATTTATGACCTGCTCCTCATCATTAATTATAGTCCTCCTCCGGCAGCACAGGGCCTATCAAGGCAAGTGTTTCAGGGCCAAAATGTCCCAAATTTTTGGAGCAAATAAGCCCAAGACATCTCAACATTTCTTTAGACTTTTTGAATCCAGAATTCAAGAGTGCAGGGCATGATACATTCTCCCCAAAATGTCTACACAGGACCAACTTGGAGGTTGAGTGGTGAACAGGGACCAGAACAAAATTGTAGTTATGTAAGTATATAACGTGGTACCGTATTAGAGTACAGGCTAGTATCAGTCACTCACAGCTGTTGTGAACACCCAGCCTGGCCTTGACTTAAAGCCTGATTTTCATGTAAACATTTGCCAAACTGTTTGGCTTTGTCTGTGCAACTGTTATAAAGCAGCAGGATGGGAACTTCAAATATGTGATGCAATTTAAAAAAAAGATATTATTATTATTATTCTCTGTCGCTCGTGTACACAGACGGAGTCTTTTTTCAGCCTGTTTGACCAAAGAATTGCTGCGGAAACAGTGCTGAGCAGCACTTAAAACCTGTCCAAACATTAGTGTCAATGCCATGCCAGACGCTGAAACCGGCCAAATATCTAATGAATGAACTCCAGCACTAATGTGTTTGCTTTTTTGTTTGTTTTTGCTTTTATTCCCACTGCTGACTTAGACCTCGGGATTAGGAGAATGGGATCCTAAAACTTGTGTAAATTGGACTTGTTCAGTGCCATTTCGATAACGGCCACACTCGACTGCTCTTGACATGTTTGAACTAAAATGTACTCTCGGCGTTTGAGAATTTTTGGGGAAAAAAAAGTCTTTGTAATTTATAAAATAACACATTTAATCCCTTAATGACCACCTATGCACTTTTCAACAGCCATCATTAAAGGGGTTTTCCAGTCAGTATTTTTTATAAAAAATTTTTGGGGGATGTGTCAAAAAGGATTAATTTTCCTTTAAAAAATAATAAAATAAAAATAGCAGTAAGGTGAGTATAACTTTAAAAGTCAGAAGAATGACTTAAAAAATACAATATAAAGTAATATTCACCTGATGCTCCCATTCTGATGCCTCTTGCTATCGGTCTGTGCTTCCTAGTTCTCGAAATGTGACTTCTCAACCCAAAAATTGGCTGCGGAGGGTCTCCACTACGGGCAATGATTGGCTAAAAAGTTAGAGACCCAGAAAGCGCCATAATGGGAGCAGTGGGAGATCGCCAAGGTGAGTATTATTTTTTTTTCTAAGCCATATGACTCTTATTAAAAATAAAAAAAATAAAAGAATTATCGGCCAGGCCCTTTGCGCCGCAATCTTTGACTTCACCCCCGCTCACACCAGGTCTACAAAAGTGGGCATTGGCTGGGAAGGGGACCTATCTCATTTAGCATTTTCTGCATCTGTTTTAGGCATAGAAAAAGTTCTAAATGTAAGAAAGCTCAGAAGCTGTCTTACATTTAGAAGCAGCGGTGGATATGCCAAAGTTATGTAGAGGCCGGCGCCTCTTTATAACTCTGGTGGATCCACCGCCAGATATAGGGCTTATTAAGACCGGCATCTAAAATACTGGTCTTAATAAATGTGCCCCTTAGTGACTATATATTGGGGATTTTTACTTTGGACCTCATCCTTTTAATAGGAGTCAAGTATAGTATGATGGAATAGCCCTTTAAGACAAAAATTGGCCATGTGAGTAAATGGAATGTATCGCCAGAGAACGACCTATTGTTTAAAATCACGTCTTTTGTCTAATGTTCCATGCCATTATCTATACTAAAACCAGGGGCGTAGCTATAGGGGAAGCAAGGGAAGCGGCTGCTTTGGGCCCAAACTCAGAAGGGGCCCACCCAGGAGGAGGACTAAAAGATTTTGTTGTCAACAGTATTATAAACTGACATTGTATACAGTGAAACTGTAGGCAACAGACGGAGCGGCTGCCGCGCCTCGTCTGAGAGTGCAACCTTGACTAGCCACAGGAGTGGAGGTTACATGCGAGGAGGAGGGTGCAAAGTAGTTGCTGGGTGAGGGGAGGGGGGCCCTGTTCAAAAATTTGCTGTGGGGCCCAGTCATTTCTAGTTACACCTTGGATTAAAACAATCCTTATAATAGGCTGGCAAATTCTGTTTTTGTGGAGATCACTTCTCAGCAGTCATCTCATTATCTTCACCGGCAGGACTAAAATGTCAGGTCACAGCTTACCTCATCCCTGCACAATGACCTTTTTCACAGGTTACAGAGCATGCCCGAAGAAGTCAGTAAGTCAGCTCCAGACTACTGCTTCCTATGGTCTATGTATCTGTATCTTCCATAATTCATTAAAAAAAAAGTATAGATGATGCTTTCTCTTTAAGGAGGTTAAAAACTATTTTTACCTTGAGTCCAAGGCTATATCTACAGGAAATCTGTGAGATCTTCTCATGGCTATGGAGGCCTCTAAACCTCCCAGGTTCCAAAAATGTCCTTTTAGATGAATTGGTTTCCTATAGATTTGCACCCCTTTTTATGCCTGGGATATATTTTTGGTTTTGCATCCCATAGTGGACTCTTTAAGGTGTTGTAACTCACGTACCAGGTTAGGAATGCCAGAGTGGTGTAATGTCTCTGTATGGTAGTGGTAATGGTATCAACGGTGTCTGCTACCTGGGTACGGCTGGACTCCTGGATCCTGGATCACTTGCAATAAAATTAGTGTTGTGCTAGTAGGAGTAATTGAGGGATTTGCAGCAATAATTGAGATCCAGACTTGGAATAAAGTTCAAACTTGTCTTTACTAGATGCAGCTTTCATCCAAGTGAGATACAGCATTAGTCTGAAGTCCCAGCAGGTATTGGCAATGTGTGGCAGGAATCTATCTTCTGCGCTATCATGTGCCTGGAGCTTTTTGCAGGAAAAGGACGTCTGCTTGTTGCTCTGTAATGTGGCATGAATTTGGCTTCTTTGCTATCCGTCTTCCGAATTTGGCTTCTGACGCTTGACAGAGCGGCGGCCCACAAATATTTCTGACCCAGAATGGCTGTCCTGGAGGAATCCCACTCCTCTTTCCACTGAAAATCAGAGCACAGTCCCAGTGCGTCCGGTCAATATGGGGTCTTCTGGCTGGGGGTCATCTACCACTTGCTTAACCCTTTCTTCTATGGCTGATTTGTATTCCCAGGCCGTCTAGGCATGGGTTGTGATCTCTACGGGGACCTCCGGATTCAAACGTCCCACTCTGGCAGTAGTTGTACTGGGCGGCGGAGTGGAAGTTCCGGCCGCCTCCGCCGCACCAGTAGGTGTCCTTAGCGGAGCAGGCCTAGGCCTGTTAGAGGTATTGGGACCCATAGGGAGCGGTGCAGGGGCAGCTACGGACCGGGCCTGGGCCTCAGGGAGCGCGTCTGCTCCTACCTGATGTCGCGGCCTGGCGGCCGGTTCGGTGCCTTCTGGTGATCATCGCAGGGTCCAGGTGCCGTCTGCGGTGCAGGCTGCTCCAAGGCCTGGGCAACTGTGTCGGCGGCATCTTCCGCGGGAGCAGGCTTAGCATCGGCGGCCATCTTGGGGATGTCTGGTCAGCCGTTGCGGAGGGATCCACAGCCTCCAGGGTCCGGAATGTAGACGCTGTCCTCTTCTCTGGTGGCGGCATGCGCTGGTGCTGGGGATGCTCCGAACGTGCAGGGGCCAGCTCTCTTTACAAGCTGAGAGACCCTGATCTCAGGTACGGTGGTCTCATAGACAAGCTCCCCCTGGATCGCCATCTGGTCCCATTTTGGAGAAGGGAGCGCCATCTTCCTTGGCTCCTCTGTCGGGGTGCGTTCAGGAAGTGAGGGTGGAGCCCAGAGAGAGGAGACTACACTCCCTTGGCTCGCATTGCAAAGTTCTTGGTGGGCAGGCTTTAGAGTTCCCGCTTCTAGGGGGGTGTATTCGGCATCTTCACTCTCTTGGGAGGGTGTTCTTCACTTTTCCCGATTCTGGGCATGAAGAAGCAGTGCCATTTTGCGAATATGGCAAATTAACCCTTGGAGTGCTGGGGTGCACGTTTAGCGCTTTCTGGCACAGCAACAGAGCAATAGTGTCAATTTTCAGGGTTTTTGCACAATCTGTAGGTCTTGCAGTACTGTGAAACATGCAATTTGATCCAGTTAAGCACACAATTGGATCCGGTTCTGTTGGCACACAATTCAATTCGTATCCTGTTGGCACACAGCTTCATCCTGTTCCAGTGACGCCAAAATATGCAGTAAGCCGGATTGGCGGTATGCACTCTGACGCCAATAATATGCAATGGCTGGGTCAGGTGTAGGTGAGAGTTTATAGTTTTGTTTGTGACGCCAATTGCAGCGTGCGCAGGGTACTAACACAGGGCCCTTAAGGGGGTTGTAACTCACGTACCAGGTTAGGAATGCCAGAGTGGTGTAATGTCTCTGTATGGTAGTGGTAATGGTGTCAACGGTGTCTCCTACCTGGGTACGGCTGGACTCCTGGATCCTGGCTCACTTGCAATAAAATGAATGTTGTGCTAGTAGGAGTAATTGAGGGATTTGCAGCAATAATTGAGATCCAGACTTGGAATAAAGTTCAAACCTTTCTTTACTAGATGCAGCTTTCATCCAAGTGAGATACAGTATTAGGCCGAATGCACACGGCCGTGTTCCGCCGCCGAGAGTGGTCCGTGGTAACCCAGCTGGGATTCTTTCTGACAGCAGGAGCATACGGCGTCATTGGTTGCTATGACGCCATGTGCTTCATGCCGCCACTGCTGTACCGTGATACACTCGTACGATCTATACGAGTGTATCACTGTACAGCAGCGGCGGCATGAAGCCCACGGCGTCATAGCAACCAATGACGCCGTGTGCTCCTTCTGTCAGAAGGAATCCCGGCCGAGTTACCACGGACCACTCTCAGTCGTGGAACACGGCCGTGTGCATGAGGCCTTAGTCTGAAGTCCCAGCAGGTATTGGCAATGTGTGGCAGGAAACTATCTTCTGCGCTATCATGTGCCTGGAGCTTTTTGCAGGAAAAGGACGTCTGCTTGTTGCTCTGTAATGTGGCAGGAATTTGGCTTCTGCACTATCTGTCTTCTGCTGTATTGGGGACTGACTATCTGAGGAGGAATATGTCTCCTCCTGGGGTCTCTGGACGTTACTCACAGTTATTGTTCCAGGGTATGCTTCTTCCTGTAACTGGAGGTGGCTGCTTGCTTTCTTCTCAGCTGAGGCTGCAAGGCTCAGGCTGGGGATGATGATCAATTGTCTCGGCCGAGACAAGATACTGGCTTTGGATCCCTATATCTGGGAGCTCCTACACGCACAGCCTTCCCCTAGCAGGGGGTGGGTTACACTAACTCTAACCTCCTTCTCTCCCCATGAGGCAGGATATGGGCCAGCCCACTTCTGCTCATAGAAGGGGAAGCGGAACTGGAATGGACTATTTCAGTTCAGAAACACTAAACTGTAGCTAAGTCTCTGCTGAACACATTGCTGCCACCCTCTGGTGAACATAGAAATTACAGCAACATACAATTACAAGGCTTAGAATGCACATATATAAGAATATAATGTGAAATTACACAAGATGACAAAGTTAATGCCCTTAACAGGTTGTAGCAGGGTAAAGGCATTTTGTAACATAACTCTGGGATGTTACACAAGCAGGAGGCAGGGAGAGCAGTGTGAAGTTGGGAATTCTATATGCAGGTAGTGCAGACAGGAGAGGTTTATAACTTGTCAGCTAACCAATGTATGGACTCACCTACCATATCACTGTGCCCATTTTCTCTTAGATAGGGCAGAACTATCTTCAGCAGTATAACATGCATATAAGATATACAGATAAAACAGGAGGGGCTTAATGGGGGACGGGAAAGGTCTGTGAGCTTCCAGGAGGGATTTGTTAGGTGATGATGTAATCCTGTAGTTCACAGGAAGTCACCCATACAGGAGAGACTCTTGTTTACTCAGGAAAGCATGAACTGAACTGAGGGGTCAGAGTGGAGGTCACAAGACCAGGTCGAGTACCTAAAATGAATGGGTTAAACATGTATGGAAACAAAAGACATTGCTAAAATATTGGGGTTGAGCCAGCAATGTATGTGCAAAAAAATATTGCCGGGAGGCTTTGTTAAACATTGCACAGAATATGCTGGAGCTATAATAGTGGGAAATTAATATTTTGTAATTTTGCGGAAAAATAAAGGTAGGTATTAAAGGGGTTGTTTCAGTTCAGCAAATGACATTTATCATGTAGAGAAAGTTACTAATGTATTGTGATTGTCCATATTGCCTCCTTTGCTAGCTTGATTCAGGTCAGCGATGTTTCATATACAGTACATTAGTAAGGGCCTTGTTGTAACTTTGTCTACAGGATAAATCATGAACGGATCCGGTTGTATTATGTCTTCTATAGCCATGGCAGATCCGTTATGAACACCATGGAAAGTCAATAGGGGACGGATTTGTTTTCTATTGTGTCAGAGAAAACGGATCCTTCCCCAATGACTTACATTGTGAGCCAGGACTTGCTACGCACCACATGGCGGACAGAAAAACGCTGCAAGCAGTGTTTTGGTGTCCGCTTTCAGAGCAGAATGGAGACGGAACGGAGGCAAACTGATGCATTCTGAGCGAATCCTTTTCCATTCAGAATGCATTAGGGCAAAACGGATCTATTTTGGACCGCTTGTGAGAGCCCTGAACGGATCTCAGAAACGGAAAGTCAAAACGCTAGTGTGAAAGTAGCCTAAGTGTGGTCCTGGTAATGTTTAAGGACACCTTGATGGCTGATTGCTAAAAGTGTACCCTTAGTTATAAACAAGTTTTCATAAGTGAATATAAGAAAATTTGTAATATTTCTTACTAAATTATTATGCTTCCCTGTGCTGCTTTCCTCCTCTTTACCTTTACTCAGCCTCTAATAGCTATCATCTCCATTCCCAGTCTCACACACAAAAGTCTATGAAGAGAGGAGGAGGGATGAGAAGGATACTGCCAGTTAGTAAGCGACTTATTACCTCACTCTGAAAAGTAGGTAGAACCTTATCCTACTAGATATAATGGAGTCAAAAGTGCTAGAAAAAGCTAAGAAACTGCAGTTTGCGGGTCTGTCATCCAGCAGTCTCCTCTTTTCGTACACATCAGTGGTAAAAGTAGGATAGAGAAAAGCAGCCTGATAAAAGCAGATAGAAGCATTTTTTAACTAGATATATTACAAAGTTTCTTATATTCACCTGTACTATTCATTTATGGGAAGTTGTTTTATAACTGGAGGTACGCTTTAAAAAAAGAGATCAGTACATTTTTTAACACTCAGTTGTGTTCCAGTTTAGTAGAATTGCTCAGCCAATTTGATTTGTGTTTCTGTTTCAACTTTTTGGATTATTGTTTTCAAATTTCCGAATTTTAGAATTGAGTTGCTCATCTACACCGGAACGAAATCTGTCACCAGTGACCTCCCAATCCAGCTGTTTGCATAAACACACGAGCTGTGGTTCGCATGAGTAAAAAGCAGTTTTTCTTTTGTTGACCCAAGGCTCCATTTATGAGTTATGATACTTTTTCTTAATATGCAATTAGGCCTTGGGTGCAATGGGGGCGTCACCATTGTTCTTGTTGCACCCAAGCTCCATTCATTTCTGGGGCCATCACCTCTCTGGCTACTTTGATTGACAGGGCCAGGCAGTGGCAAAGCAGCAAGAGAGGGGAGAAAGGAGAGGAGCATGGGTGTAGACAGAGCAATAGTGACACCCTCATTGCACCAAATCCCTAATTTGCATAGTAAGAAAAAGTATCATAACTCCAGAAAAACTAAAGAAAAACTGCATTTTGTTCAGGTGAACCATAACTACAGTATGTGTCTATCCAAACTGTTTGATAGGGAGGTTGCAGGTTAGAGATTCCCTTTAACACCATCTAGACTTCAGGAAACCAAAAGTCCAACATGGGTCAAGTTTCACCCTCAATGACCCCTTATTTGGTTCTGTGAACTGTCAGTCAGGTCATAAAAGAAAATTTGCAGGAGCTTCAATCTAGGTTTTCCTCAGCATTGCTTGAGGACCCCCAAATCTCATTCTGAGACCAGGAAGAACATGCGCGTTTCATCTCCATAGTTGTGAGATGAAGCATCAGACTGGACGTTGTTTCTGAAACTTCTATTTACATCTTTGAAGAGGAACGGTGCATGATCATGCTGCTCTTGGGCCTGGAATGTGAATTTGGGGCCTCTTAGATCTTTGCAGTAGATGCATGGACGTGAAACCCTCACCTTCTAGGGTCATGTAAGAAACAAAAAGGGATCGCATCCATAACAAAGTTAGAATAACTCACCATATTCCAAAAATATAATGTAAATACATTGTAGGTATATATATTTTTTTAATCTGGAGGAACATATATTCTTAAATTGGAAGAAAGGCTAGTTTCACAATGGCGCTAAACTGTTCCGGTAGAGGCACAGCCTACAGGAGTTCTTCGCACCAGTTTTTATCTGGCCAAATCCTGGCCCTAATGCCGCAAACAGGCCGGGTCTTCACCGGGTCCCATTAAAGTCAATGGGCTCCAGTAGAGAAACCTAGTATCCGGCTATGCCGCATTCAATGAACTCTGGCAGGCTGTTCCTCTGCCGGAACAGTTTAGAGCTAGTGGAAAATAAACTATGAGGTCTTGCCTCCTGTTTATCTATACCAGGACCATAGTCCTACCCAATCTATGTCGTCCTCAAGTCATGGACTCATAGGGGCTATGATATTTTTCCCCTATACAATGGATTTTCAAGGAATTATCCAACACAAAAATGTTCTGATACTGAGATGAAAATCCATCTTTCTACTCTTGCCAGCAGCATGGTCGCTGTAGTCCAGTTTGGCCACCTCTTCAGAAACAGGAACATGGGAGGTTCTAGTTCAGGTCAGGCCGTCCTTGTTGTGTCCTTCACATTTCATTTTGTATAAGTTCTCCTCTCAATGAATTCTGACGCTTGCTTTGCTGACTCACTAGTGATGATGACGTCTTTTTTCTTGATGGCTCATCTCTAGCAAAACATTATCTGGTGTGCAGGTCAACAGGATTCAATTTAGAGAGATGCTTCACACTGTGCTTAGAGGATCTAAAAGGACAAGACGAGATTTAAGATAAGTAAAGAACATAATGTAATGTAAGTTCATAGAAAATATGTATCCACCTCATAAAGGTAGACATGGAGCAATCTGACACATCTAGAGATCTTGAGGTTTGTCACAGAGACATGCACTTGTTGCCGTGAAGGCTGGCTGCATGCGCTGTTGCGTACTGGCTGCCGCCGCTACCGGTGTGTGTTGGTTGCTTGGGCGTTACGTGCTGGCTGCAGCCTTCTAGTGTGTGAACTGTGTCCTGGGAATTTGGGCACTTACTGTGTCTGTATCACAGTGCGGTTTGCTGTGACACTTGGCGGCCTGCGCTCTTGTGTGCTGGCTGCAGTTCGTTGTATGCTGGTTGCTTGTGTGATGCTTGCTGGTGGCGGTCTTCTAGTGTGCGAACTGTGTCCTGTGACTTGTGTGCTCTCTGTGTTCACGTAGGGTTAATGTTTCCCTGATCCTTTGCTTGTGTCTGAACAGTGTCCTAAGTTGCATGTTTCTTGGGGTTCCTGTTTGCCTGCCTGTGCTCCTAGTTTTGTTACTTGCCTGGACCGCTGGTGCTATGCACCAGTGTACTGAGACCATCCCAGGAGGTAGCGGTCCGGTCGCTCCACTGAGACGAAGACCAGATCCCTGTATAGAGGATAAAGGGGGAAAACCAGGGGAGCACTGGAATAATGCCCTTAGGGTTTGGCCCTAAGTCAAACTGGTCACTTGTCCCAGTGGTTCTACATCTGCAACTGTTTCCTATCTGTTTGTCCAGGATTATTCCGGTTGTTTTGGTTGGTAATTGTTTAATAAAGTATTAGTTTTGGCTTTCTTTGTTGTTTGTATTTTCTGCGAACACTGGAGATTACTCGCTTGTGGAAATGTTCAGAGGTTCTTGTGACCCAAGAACATGTCAATAGGGATATATTTACTTAGGTAAATTTAATTAGTAGGTAAAAAGTCAGGTTTTATCAGTAGGGACAGGATAGGGGCAGTTAGTGTACCTTGTGTATTACAGTTCAGGGCAGCTGCTGGAGCTGTTCATGCGTTGCACTGCACAAAGATAATAAAGAGACAGTATTCTTTCTATATTGTGCATAAGCCAGCTTTTTTTTCCCAATAACCTGTTACAAAGCTTCCAGAGTTCATAAATGTTTTATAGGTATATTCCCAGCACCACCAGCAGCATATATTTCACGGCACAAGCTGTGCAATTGCTCCTTTTTCTTTCCAGAAACCTGCAATTTGTCTACGGTTTATGCATGCACAAATAATCTTATATTAGTGTACCAATAGCAGTTTATAGAGTCTTCTCAGCCAAGGGGATATTTAATTGGGCATATATTTCTTACCAGAAAAAAAATTGTTTCTACCATATATAAGTGCACAATTAAGCTTATTAAAAAGCTTTTAATTAAGGTATAACAATCAACCCTACAAGATTTCAATTAACCAGAGTTCTCGTTACATAAGAGACACGAAGAATGCTGTATCCGGACACTTGAAAGACACATTATAGCGGTGACACAAGCATAAATCACCCCTTAAACAGGTGAACGGCTGGGGTGCTGGGAGTCAGAACAACACCAATCAGAATTTAACCATTTTACCAATTTAATTCCTAGAAAAACATATAATTGATGCTGTCTATGGTACAGGATTAACCCATGCACACTCAGCACAGCGGCCATTAAACGTGACTTATGGTGAGTAGCCCATTGCATTTTCTGCTTTATTGTATGTCTATGGTCACCGACTATACCGCTTGTTACGCCAACCATAAAGTGATTTTAGGGGCATCCACCAGTACCAGCACTGGGGCCTATTTAGAGTTAACACTCCACTGCTTGCACCATGTCTCTCCACTATAGCCCCCAGCTTTACCATTCTGCAATCTCATTCAGAGCACGTGTTATCGGACAGTAAGATCGAAAGCGAAAGATCTGCACCTCACACTTATGTTCTATTCTGAGCAGTAAGAAGCCACGGTGGGAGTAGTAATAGTTCTTCTTGCAACGTTCAGACGTTTTCTATTAAGACACACAGGTGTAGCAAAGCCGAGTTTGTCACCTGGCACAATTAAAGGTGAAATACAAGCTTTTCTGTAGGTCCGCAGATAAACCTAGATAGTGTTTCTTATAGATTTCCCGTGATATTTGCCCCCCCTCCTCCATGTCTTGAGAAATACTATCCATTTCTAAAGTTTGTCCTCACCAGATTCAAGTATTAAACCTGCCATGCCGAAATCTCTGCGCCGTACTCAAGACGCGCTGCAGAATCACTTTCCCATGTCAAATGAGTGACAAGTTCCTGATCTCTCAGCTGCATATTTTCATTAGCAGCAATTTCTTTACTTACCTTCTGTAAATGCATGCTTCATAGAGAATCTGTCAGCCGGCTCCTCCTGTGCAGACACCCCGGCCAAGAAATTCATCTGAATGGGGACAGGCTGGAAATCTGGACACGGAGAACTCCCACGGTTACAAGCAGTCAGCTCACACAGGATGCTAAGGGCTGGGTCACCGGGGTATGACAGACCGTGCACGCTCCACACCTACGTAGGGTGAATGTAGCTGAGATACTAAAGGAGACGAAGGCTGGCGTTAGGGGTGGCTATTCACCACCACCACCACCAAGGAATGTAAAACCATCCCTTTCACTGCCCTAGGCCACCAGGAAGGTAAAACTAACCACTAACCACAGTCATAGACTACTGGGGATATCAAACCAGCCCCTTCACTATCCTAGACCACCAGAGAAGGTAAAACTAACCACTAACCACTGCCATAGACTACAGGGGATATCAAACCAGCCCCTTCACTATCCTAGACCACCAGAGAAGGTAAAACTAACCACTGCCATAGACTACTGGGGATATCAAACCAGCCCCTTCACTATCCTAGACCACCAGAGAAGGTAAAACTAACCACTGCCATAGACTACTGGGGATATCAAACCAGCCCCTTCACTATCCTAGACCACCAGGAAGGTAAAACTAACCACTTCACGGCCATAGACTACTGGGGATATCAAACCAGCCCCTTCACTATCCTAGACCACCAGAGAGAATAAAACTAAGGGACCTTCTTCTTGGGCCAATGCTCAGGGTATTGTTGCCTGATCTTTGACCCACAGTACAACAACATTTACGTGCAGAAATCATCGCCTCTGTATGGGGATGAACAATCACAATAGCGATCATTCATCCTAGTATAGATTCATTGTTTGTCGGAAGCAGGTCCCTATTATTCCCCGAACAATGATTGTAGGTGCCATATGAAAGATGAGATCACCCAACAAACAAGCGTTTTCTTGGGTGTGAACACTGGGCAAATATCAGGAATGAGCGTTCATGCAAATGTTTGACTCTGATAATTGTCCTGATCCTTGGTTTGTGTAAAAGCATCCCAACCACTTCACAGCCCTAGACCACCATGAAATATAAAACCAACCTATTCACTGGCTTAGACCACTGGGAAGTCAAAACTAAGTACTTTCCTTTGCCTGGACCACAAGGGAATATCAGACAAAATCCATCACTGCCCTACACCAACAGGAAATGAAAAACCAAGCCCAACCAACCCATTCACTGTCCTAAGCCACCAGGGAATATAGAACCAATACCTTCACTACCCTAGACCACCACAGTAATACTAACCGCTTCACTATCCTAGAACACAAGAGACGGTAAAATGAACCCTTTCATTGCTTTTGAACACCAGGGAATGTAAAATGAACCCCTTTATTGCTCTAGACCAGATATTCTCAATTTGCCGAATGCATACCCCAAGGGTTACGTGCCGCAGGGTCAGGGGGTACACAGGACTACCCTGGCAGCCAGCAATGTTTCATTGTTGGCTGCTAGGGCTTCTCGATAATCAACTGAATTTCCATTGTGAGGAGCCGAAGTCTTCCTGCCCTTAACTCTCATAGGCTCAGAAGCCAGCGGTGCACCCGGCTACACGCAGGATGGGAGACTCATGGTCCTGCACCACATCACTGACAGCGGCAGGTAGGTGAGTATCTGTGTTTGTCATTTTTCTTTTAACTAGGGGTGCACTATGGGGACATTTGGAGCACTATCAGGGGAATAGGGCACACGTTATAAGGGGCCATGTGTACTGATGGGGACCCCATAAGGGGCATTTTTTTCTACTGGCACACATAAGGGGACATTTGCACCACTGGGGCACTATAAGCGTCATTCCTTTCTGCTGGCATGCATCATAGGGGCTTTTCAACTGCTGGGGATCTATAAGGGGCATTTTTTCTACTGCAACACATTGGGGCATTTGTACTACTGGGGCACTATAAGGGTCATTCTGTTCTGCTGGCCCACATTGGGGGGCATTACAAGTAGGGCACTATAGACGGGAATTATTACTTCTGGGGCATACTATGGGGCTTTCAGCACTACTGGGGTGCACTATGGTGGGCGTCATTACTACTGGGGGTATATTTACTACTGGGGCAAACTGTGGGGGCTTTAATACTACTGGGGGCATTATGGTGGGCTTTATAACTACTGAAGGACACTGTGGTGGGCTTTATTACTACTAGAGCTCTATAGGCGGGCATTATTACATATGGGGGGATTATTACATATGGGGGGAATTTTGATGGACTCTACTAATACTCGGTACTTGGGTTGCTATGATGGGCTTTATTATTACTAGTGACTATAGAGAATATTATTATCACTGTTAGCACTATGGGGACATTATTATTACTGGGTGCACTGTATGGGCACTAAGGGTAGTAATTACTACCACTCTGGGAATTAATTATTATTGGTGGGACTTTTGGAAGCACTATTACTGTGGGGGGCATCCTAGAGTAACAAGACCCCACTAGAGTAACAAAAGCACAATACTATTTGGGGGACACTAGGTTTATGGTACTACTATTATCAGCTTTGCTGTTCACAATAATTTTTGAGAGTGCTGTGTGTCAATAATTATTCAAAGAGGCTCAATCTGTGTTACCAGTATTTTCATGGGGTCTATTTGCATCTGCAGTATAAGTATTGGGGAGCACAGCAGACACAGTATTGGTGGTGTCAGGATGAGGTGCTGAGAAGGTGGGAGGATGATGGAAAAGTAGGAAACTATGATACATGTGTGCCAAAGTCTGCAGAGAGAAGACTAGACTGAAAGAAGTCATCATGGTGGTCTGGGCCAAATGGAGTAAATGAGAAAAGAGCACATATACCGTATATCCATCATTGGATATAAGAGGTATGTGGTGTTGTATTCTCCTGTATGTTTGGTTGCGCAGAATGTAATTTAAAAAGTAATAGGCATCCATCATGGGTCCTAATGAGCTGTTATTTTGACAGGAAGATTAGAGCTGCATGATGTGCTAATCTCTCAGATCTGAAGAGACTGCTGTCAGAGGCTTAGGCTAGGTCTACACGATGACACGACGACATTGTCGCGCAACAATTTTTATAATGGTAGTCTATGGTGTCGCACTGCGACATGCGACATGCTGCCACTGCGACACGACAGTCGCAAAAAAAACATTCAAAATGGATTTTTCTGTGGCTGTCGCGTCACAGTCGCAGCATGTTGCATGTCGCAGTGCGACACCATAGACTACCATTATAAAATTTGTCGTGCGACACATGTCGTCGTGTAGACCTAGCCTTAGAACAGAGAATAGAATAGCCTTAAGGTCCCTTTACAGTAGATGGGACAATACAGCAGGCGATTGTCAGGAAGGAAGTGTTCCTTCCCGGCAAATGTCAGCTCGTCAGTGGAGGAGACCGCTGAATCTCCTCCTCAGTATGGGGAGGAATGATCGCTAATGCCATCGCTCGACCCCATGCAGACTCATTGTCTGCCGTCAGCAGAGCGTGTTTACACAGCATTGTCTGCTGCCGGCAAATTATAATTTTTGTAATCGCACAAATGATCTATTACCCAATGAACAAGCGTTTAGCGTGTTAGCAGTGGCACCTTTACACCGCCAGATAACCGCTAACGTGTGTTCCTATAAACACTTGTTAACAATTATCTAGAAAATTTTTGGCCAATGTAACGAGCCCTTTAGAGAATAACCTTATTTTATTAACATTTACCACTGTTCACTTTCTTGGGGGTACTCGTTGCGAACTTCTTATCAAAAGGGGGTACTTGGACTGAAAAGGTTGAGAACCACTGCTCTAGACTACAAACAAATGTAAAATGAACCCCCTCACTGTCCTAGACCACCAGGGAATGTAAAAGTGATCTCTTCACTGCCTTAGACCACCAAGGAATATACAATTGATCCTTTCACTCTCCTAGGTCACCAAGGAATTTGAAGTTATGATAAAACTCTTTCTTGCTGGTTACCAAGGATCCAACGTCATGTAGATGTTTTCCCTGTTTGGATCCAAGCTCAAGACCCCAGGAGTTCAGAGATGCATTGCTAACATGATGACAAAATAGAATATAGCTGGGAATGTGAATTAATCCCGACAAGTCCCTTGTTTTGTGTCAAATAGAAACTTTTTTATTATAAGAAACAAATCATCTACCTCCTACAGTAAAATAAATAGGATTCTAGAATTCCAGCAGTCTTCTGGTCTTACATGGCCACTGAAGTCCTCCTGTTTTCGGCAGGTGGTGTCATTACTTCTATTTAAATTCCTATGCGATGGGCAAAGTCTAGGAAGGATCTTTCATGTTGCCGTATCCCAAAGTTTCAATGACCTTTAGCTATAAAAATATTCAGAAACACAAGGGAAAGGCGATGTTCCTCCGCACACAACCCAGCGTTAACTAACTGTTATTCACCTGGAGTAAACTCCATTTCCATACTGCTCATCACATTCAGGGCCACTCGGTTCGCCCCAAGATTTAGACATGTATCTATTATCTCTGATGAAATTAGCATCAAGAAAGCCACAAATCCCAGCAGACTATAGACAATCATGGAGCTAGGTTCCAACAATAAAAATTGGTGAGGAACATTTGAAAATGTCATTGTGGAGGCCAAAGGCTGGGGCTACCAAATCAACATGTCCTGGGGCAAGAACATTTTAACCTACAGGAGATGCCTCCATCAATTTTAATGCGTTGATGGAGATCCCTTTTATGTGCTCCCTCCAGGGAAACCATGGGAGCCTTATAGGCTCAGGCAATACTAAAAGTGACCCCATGTTGTAGTCAGGTCCAGGTTGATGGAAGGCTGGGCCAACAATACCATACTGTGGCACATTATACCACCACAACAGAGACAAATACTGCAGTCCATCACAAAATACTGCCGCCAACAGCACAAAATACATCCCCAAGAATGTCCACTTGCCGGCCGTGACGAGGGCTCAGGTGGCCCCCTGGGCATCGGCCCACCAGGAAATTTTTACTGTAAGGTCTATGGCCAATCCGTCCCTGCAAATAGCATAAAAAACTGCCAAGAGAGTATTGAGAATTTTTTTTATTTTATTTCTTAAGAGCCGGTCATCCCATGTCAACCAAGAGGAAAGGTAAGGTAGGAAACATGCATATGCTGGGACACCTTACAGTGCAACCAAAGTGGAGGGACACTATACAGTGCAAATGTTTTCTTAAAGGTTTTCTTATCTAGCTCCACTCTCAGGTTTCTGTTTAATGCAGCTTTTTCTGCGATTAGTCTTTATTACATAGCCGGGAGTAGGCAACAGACCAGACACAATAAGACCCAGCAGTTTCTAAGCATCTAAATAGCAAGGAAACAGTACATTGTATTACCGTGTCTGCACCATTGTGTCTGCATCGCGCTCTCTGCGTCCCACTCCTCATACTCCACTGAACGTTCATCTCCCACCCTTTGATGTATCTGTAATGCTGACTTTAATAAGGATGATTTGCTGACTTCTTCTTTGGAGAAGAGGATTCAATGAACTGAAAAATATACAAAATCGTATCTCAATTTTGCGGAATGGAACAGCACAGTAGCTGAGTATTGGATGCCATACATAAAGAAGATTCAATTGCATGAAAAAGCTGAGAAAATGAAAAATTACATTTGCTGCATCTGAGTGAAAGGATCACTTGTCATAATTTTACAAGCTGATTTGGGGAAGAATTCCTTAGCACTATTGGTGTACGGGGGCACATATTTATAATACAGATAAGGAGCGATGTTATGTTCCCATACACTTATATAGCATCTATTATTCATATAGTAATCAAGGGTGTAACAAGGGGGATGTTGAAGCATATTATTACGGTAGTAGGTGTAGAACTGCAGCATGCCCACAAGGAGCCAGCGCAGAGGATGGGAGTGGTAGTGGCCCCGATGAGGTGTTGTGTCCCAGTGTACTCCCTCAGTCCATTGTCCTCCAGGGATCAGTGCAGTGGAAAGATGTCTTAAAGAATCAGGCCAGAAGCAAAAGTATAAAAGTCTCTCTTTACTTAGTGCAGAAAATAACTTTGGGTACATCCAGCAGTATTAAAGGGGTTGTCCGGGTTCAGAGCTGAATCCAGACATACTGTATCCCCTTCTTCATCCAGCCCCCCCATTTCATGGTCCGATGCTCTCCCTTGCCCTAAGCGATACAGCGAAGGGCAAAGGCTGTTTGTTTATCATTTTTACACTGCTAGGCGGAAGTTTCCGCCTAGCAGTGTTGCCAGTGATGTCACCGACACTGATGGATGGGCTTTAGAGCTACCCTAGTTATTTTACAGGCTAGGGCAGCGCTAAAGCCCGCCCATTAGTGCCGGTGATGTCATCGGGAGAGCCCAATACCTCACCGGATCTCCAAAATAAGCCTTTGCCCTGTGCGATTCTGCATACGGCAAAGGAGAGCACTGGAGCATGAAATGCTCCGATGCTCATATCAGGGTAGCTGCCTGGATGAAATATTGTGGAGAAACCAACCTCGCCACTGGGTGTTGGAGAAGCCTGGTTGCCAGCCTCTTGCCCCAGGATTATGGGCCCTCTCATCAGCCCATGCTAGGCTTAAACCCCATGGCGATTTGACTGTGTTTGTGGCATCTGAGCGCTCAGATCCAAGCCATCTGGGCATAAGTTGAATGTGGGGGTCCTGTTCAGTTTGATAGGAGTTATGTATTTTTGTGTAGTTTTGCTGTTTGTGAATAGAGGTATTTTCTGTACCTAGTTGGCTTACCACACCCAGTTAAGCCAATTATCTCACACAGCCTAACTCTGTAAAAACTGGTTTTGGGCAGAAAAGCCATGCTTCCTTTATTCACAAAGGACTTTTACTAACTTTTGAACCCCTGGTCTAATTCGTGCCATTTTGGGATATGTTAAATGTCTGTGTTTACTGTAATGGTTGTGACATTGTATATTTGAATAGTGATGTCTGTCCTATTGTCCCCACATGTGTATTGGCGATTTCCCTTTGTCCTGAGAGATAATTGAATTACTCCTCGGTTGTCTCCAGGACAGAAGACATTGTTTAAAAACTATGTATTCTCCTGCCTGTGAAAATTACATCAACCCATTGTGTAAGGTAATTGTATCACAGGCAGAGGGGAGGATTTTGTGTGGGAGTGTTTTACTGTATTGTACGTGTTTATTGGTTGTTTTTACAAAACCCTGTGGGTGGTACTAATGTGTAACAATGTTATATAAGAACAATAAACACACAGCTCTGGCTGATCACTGCTTGACCCTCAACACGGAGCCTCGTCTCGTTCTTGGGGGGATTCACTGTATGCTGTTAGAGACTGATTGCTAGGAGTGTAAGCCGCTTGGGTGCGTCTCCTATTCGTCTGCTAGCAGCTATTCGTGAGGTTCCGTTCGGGAGTTTGGAGCATTCCCTTGTATGCCGTTACAAATATGAAGTGCCATTTGTTGCAACAGATGAAGAGGTAAGGTGGCTGGTTGTGTGGCAGTTTAATAGTACTTGCAGGCATTTGTGGATAAAGGTATCCACTGTGATACAGGCTTGAAGTTTGACTGGCATGGGCAATCGGTGTCTGACCCATAGTCCTTCACCTGCAGCAGTGTCTGTAAAGCTGTGACTTTGGTGATCACGCTGCTGTCTAGGAACACTGAAGCTTCCTGGAAGCAGTGTCTCTGATTCTGATGATCTCTCTAAGTGATGGTCTAACAGGAGAATTGGATAGGGTTCCTAGAACTAGGAGCTCAGGGATATGCGTCCTCTCCTTATGCTGTTCGAACTGTTAACCCCCCCACCTCCTGGCAGGATGTAGGACCAGCCCACTCCTAACAAGAGGGGAGGCACAGGGTGGTTAGCCCTGTTCCTGACAACCATTACCTCATCTGCTTGAATGAAGGCATAACATGGCATAAAAACACACAATAAATCAGTCTAAAACATTTGCAGATACCCCCAGGTCTGGGGTACTGCCGAACCACTGTGTCAACCAACTGGCTTGACTTTGGGCTAAACCTAAGGATGTTATGTTGGCAATCCTCTTGTATTTACCTTTTAAACCCTATACATGGATCTGGACTTTGCTGTGGGGAGCCACTAGGATGCTAGCTCCTGGAGTAGTCCCGGTGTGGTTGACAGCTGACCCACAGTGTCAGAAACACTGGTCGGAGGCAGAGGGATCAGTCAAAACCATAGTGAGCATCAGGGCAGGCAGAGTATGTGTGAATCTGTAAACAGTCCAAAAGGTCAGGGCAGGCAGCAAAGGGTCAATATTGTAATCAGGCAGAGGTCAGGTCAGGCAGCGAGAGAATCAGAGTCGGGAATCAAACAGAGTCGGTGCACGGGAAGAACAGCACACCTTAAGCCTTATTAATTGTCAGTGATTTCCATCAGTGATTTTGAGCCAAAACCAGGATTGGAGCCTCCACAGAAATAAGGTATAAGGGAAAGATCTGCACCTGTTCTGTGTTAAGAGCCGCACCTGGTTTTGGCTCAAAATCACTGATGGAAATCACTAACCAAAACACTGACGTGTGAATGAGGCATTATGCAGGGTCTAGACAGCTAGACAAACCTATTGCTCAGGCACCCTTCTACAAGGAAAGGTGCCTTAAGTACCCCAGGTTTCTCAGCCATTGGCTGGTGAAGATCAGGGTGCATGTGCATTGGCCCTTTAAGAGCCAGGGAGTTTTCATGCCCTGCGAGCAGACTGGAGAAGCCTACTTGGCGAGTGCAGGCCTAGCCAGCATGTGCAGGCCACAACCTGCAGCAGAAGAATGCACATGGGATTCCGGCAGCCGAACTTGCCAGGGTTGAAGCAGCAACAGCACAGTAAGAGAAATGGTGGCCACTGTCCCACTCCCATAGACATGACACATATGTCCAGGATTTTGAGTGCAAGAAGGACTTAGGTTATTAATTCAGTGGGTGAAGAAAATCCAACTCTACGTGCTTTGCAAGGAACATATTCATTGGCATTGGCCCCAGACTCCAGTGTGCACAATGTTGTGGTGTATTACAATGACAGGGCCATTGGCTGTGACAAAAGTCTGGGCTGAGGTTGATCTATACCCCATTTGATATAACTTCCAGCCATAGTGAAGTCAAACTCTGCCCCAGGGGGCTGAATTTCAGCATTCTTCCACCTTCTTAGAGAAGCCCCTAAAGTAATTTGAAGATCTTGGGTAGAGATGAGCGAATCAAGGTAAGACGAAGTGGAATTCGATCCGAATTTCAGGAAAAATTCGCACCGAATCTGAATTTCCTCACGCTTCGTGGTAACAAATCAGATTTTTTCCTAAAATGGCTGCTGCACATGTAAGGACATGGAGCAAGGAACTCTGGGAACGCGGGATCACCCATAATTCCATGCATGCAGCCAATCAGCAGCCAGCCAGCCCTGTGATGTCACAGCCCTATAAATAGCCTCAGCCATCTTGTATTCAGCCATTTTCCAGTGTACTTAGTGCAGGGAGAGATGTCAGCAGGTGCTAGTGACAGTGCTAGGAAAAACTTCATTGTGCTAGAAATTTAAGATTTACAAGTTCAAGGAAAGATTATTCAAGGTGTAGGGAAAGGATAGGGAGGAATCATTCCACAGCATTTATGTAGAACAGAGTTCAGTAGGGGAGTTTAAAGCCTGGGTAATAGGAACAATCCTATTACACCTTGCTGCACTGACTGGGGATCCAAATTGACATTATACAGCTCTGTAATTCCAGCAAACAGTTCTTGTTATTGGGGTGCAAGTGCTGTGTGATACAGCCATTAACAGGGTTTATTACAAGGAAATATTTCTACATCTTATTTGCCCTTGTGCGGTGCAGTTATATGTTCTAAAACATTTTTTGGCTTGTATTAGTGGGAAAAAAGGGCTTATTAGCCGTTGTGTGGTGAAGTGCGAAAATAACAGGCCTTTTTGGCATGTATTAGTGGCACCAAAAAATATTTTATTTGCCGTTCAGCGGTGCAGTTATATGTTCTAAAGCCCTTTTTGTCGTGTATTAGTGGCAAAAGAAAAATATATTTGCTGTTAAGCGGTGCAGTTATATGTTCTAAAGCCCTTTTTTGTGTGTATTAGTGGGGAAAAAAAGGGCTTATTAGCCGTTGTGTGGTGAAGTGAGAAAATTACAGACTTTTTCAAGGTATTTTAATTTCCTTTTTATTTATTTATTTGATCTAACAGTATGTCAGACAGAGAAGTGCCAGGCCCTGCACAGGGGAGTGGCAGAGGCCTAAATGTTTCTGGCTCATGCAGCAGAGTAAGGGGGCATGACAGCAGGGGTCGCAGTTAGAGGCCTGAGCTCCCGGTGTCATCTATGTCTTGACCAGCAACCTAGCGGTTCTTGAATGCTTGACTTAGTCATCCTCTTCGTCCCAAGTGACATCAGACACCCCCAGCCAAGAGTCGGTTGGTTCGTCAGTCACAACCCTTAGTTGGCATGGCCCGGGAGAAGGCCCTGTGCCCTCACCTGTCCACAACCTGCCTCTGTCCTTTTCTGTTCCCTCACCTAGAGAAGTATTATATGCCGTTGGCTCAGCCCCACTATACAGCGAGGACGAGCTACTAGAGGACAGTCAGCAGCTACTGGCCAGCCAAGATGTGGAGGAGACATCCGCCGATTCCTCCGCTGGGTGGGCAAGTAGTGATGAGGAGAGTGGAATGGGAGCTGGTATTGCGAGGGGTCAGGCTCCTGACCCAGAGACTGTTGAGGAGGACATCAGTGACCTGCAGACAGTACTCGATGATGATGATGTAGCTGATCGCACTTGGGAGCTGGGTGAATTAGGGGCTTCATAATCATCGGGAGAAGAGGGTGGCAGCTTGCCCGTGAGGCAGCGGCGGAGCCAGCAAGACGCTAGTGTGGCCAGGAGTCAGCAGGATGGCAGCAGTGGGAGGTCGAGAGCCAAACGTTCCCGGGTTAGACCAACCGCTTCGCAGGAGCCTACCTGCCTGGAAAGTAGTAGTGCATGGGTTCACGGAAGCAGCGGCAGTAGCAGTCAGTCAGTGCGTAGTGTTGGGGATAAAAAAAAACACCTACTCAGCGGTGTGGTAATTTTTTGTTAATGCGCCGGAGGAGGTGAACATGGCCATATGTAGAATTTGTGGGCAGAAGGTGAAGCGTGGCCAGGGTGCCAATGTTGGCACCACGGCCCTGCGTCAACATATGCAGCGTCACCATAAAGTGGCCTGCATCACCGCTGCATCACTTTCAGAGAACTGATGGCTTGTGCCGAGCCGAGGTGGAGAGAACCAAGCTGTCATTTCTTTGCCAAAAAGGCAGTACCAGCCCTGCACACACATGTAGAACAGAAGGTGGGCCAGTCCTTGAGCCTGTCTGTATCTGACAAAGTGCACGGCAGCGCCGAGGTGTGGAATTGTAACTACGGTCAGGGACAATACATGTCCTTTACGGCCCACTGGGTGAATGTGGTTCCTGCACAGCCACACCAGCAACTTGGCCAGGTGATGCCGCTTCTGCCTCCACGTTGTCACGCCTTTGGTCCTGCAACAATGTATGCATCTGACTCCTCATCCTCCACCGTGTCCTCAGCCTCCACTGCAGGGAAAATTCACAGTGTCCCTCCAGCATACCACATGTGCAGGGCACGGCGGTGTCACGCTGTTCTGCACCTCGTTTGCCTGGGCGAACGGAGTCACACAGGGGAGGAACTGCTCCATGTCCTTCATCAAGAAATCGAATCCTGACTTTCTCCATGACAACTCAAAATTGGAACCATGGTGACCGACAATGGGAAGAACATGGTGTCAGCGCTGCATCAAGGAGGGCTGAGCCATGCGCCTTGCACACGTGTTCAATCTGGTTGTCAAGCGGTTCCTGAAGTCTTCCACTCATCTGCTAGACATCCTAAAAACGGCCAGGAAACTTTGCATGCACTTCAGCCACTCGTACACTTCAAAGCACACCCTCCTTGAGCTGCAGCGGCAGAACGGCATCCCCCAACATAGGCTGATATTCGACGTTTCCACCTGTTGGAATTCCACCCTCCATATGTTAGACCGACTATAACGAACAGAGAAAAGCCAAAAACGATTTCTTGATGATCCAAGCGGGAAGGAGTACTCCTCTGTGTAACTTCGATGCCAGCTGAACTGGAGGAGGAGGAGGACATTGGAGTGCAAGCAATGTGTAGCGAAATGGGTGGTTTTTACACACAGGTGACAGGAGAGGAGGAGCAGGAGCAGACAGAGGAGCTACAGGGCGATGAGGAAGACGAGGCAGAGGACCCAGACACATCGTGGCAGTATGCAGTGGAGATGGAGGCAGGGAGTCCCTCCGAGTCACTTGCACAAATGGATCGATACATGCTCACTTGCTGGCGTAGCGACAGCCGAATTGTCATCATTTGGCATAGGGATGACTTCTGGCTCTCCACCTTGTTGGATCCTCGCTACCGGTCCAAAATGGGGGCCTTTTTTACTCTCACTGAAAGAGAGGACAAACTGAACTACTATAGAGACATACTATGTAGTGAGTTGGCCGCTGCCTATCTGCACCATCGTCCATCCTCTCGCAGGTCTGACCGGGGGAGCCCTCTGCGCTCACATTGCACTGCCATGTCTGCTGCGGCAGGGTGGGGGGAGGGGGGAGGAGCAGTTCCAGCTCCATCAGCAGCAATTTGAGTCTAGAGTCACTGATGAGCAGCTTTCTTCACCCGCCTAGTGAAGAAACTACTCACCACCAGCAGCAGCAGCCTAGACCTGGAGCAGGACCTGAACCAGCAGGTGGTGGCATACTTGGACAGCACCCTGCCACCCCACATTGAAGATCCGCTGGACTACTGGGCAGCCAAACTGGAGAGTTTGCCCTGGAAAAGCTGTCCTGCCCAGCCAGTAGTGTGGCATCAGAGCAGGTGTTTAGTGCGGCAGGGGCCATAGTTACCCCAGGAAGAACTCATCTGTCCACCCAAAATGTGGAAAGACTGACCTTTGTCAAGATGAATCAGGCGTGGATCAGCCAGGATTTCCACCTACCAATGCCTGATGCATCAGACTAGATCATCCATGGTGCCACACCAACACTTTGACAAAAAAGACCGGTTTCTTCTGGATACCTGGCTCTGCTACTATTCTGATGCTGCCACCCACCTGATGCCACACATCTGATGCCAAGTGCTCCTTCTTTCACCCACCATCTTCAGCTTGTACTCATATTGCCACCCACCTCCCCACTCTGTCACCGGGTCACTGTGGTCTCCTGATTCTGCTGCCACCTCCACACTATGTCACCTTGCCACTCTGTGGTCTCCTGATGCTGCTGACACCTCCCCACTCTGTCACCGGGTCACTCTGTGGTCTCTTGATGCTGCTGCCACCTCCACACTATATAACCTTTCCACTCTGTGGTCTCCTGATGCTGCTGTCACCTCCACACTATGTCACCTTGCCACTCTGTGGTCTCCTAAATCTGCAGCCACCTCCACACTCTGTCATTGTACCGCTCTGTGGCCTCCTGATGCTGCCGCCACCTCCACACTGTCATTGTGCCACTCTGTGGCCTCCTCCTGATGCTGCCGCCACCTCCAGACTCTGTCATTGGGCCACTCTGTGGTCTCCTCATGCTGCTTCCACCTCACCACTATGTCATAGGGCCACTCTGCGAACTTCTCATGCTGGTCCCACCCTCCCTACTTCATGACACTATTTATTCTTTCGGCCTGGCTGACATAATAATTTATTTGACCCTTCTTCTGATCTGTCAGAAGGAAGAAAAAAATTAGACGCAAAATGTATCCTGTCTGTGTAGCTGTTGTAAGGCTTGTATGGTCCCATCAGAATTGGCTTATGATTTGGTCAGCATTGGGTCAGTAATCCGTCAATACTGCTAATGCCAAAAAAACAGGAGTGGGTACAAAACACAGAAGACATGCAAATATTTCATTCACGTGTCATCTCTGTTTTGGATCCACTCTTGTTTTTTTTGGCTTTAGCAATACTGATGGATTACTGACCAAATGCTGACCAAGTGAAAGCAAATGCTCCACAGACAGGATCTGTTTTTTGGGGGTTATTGTTCTGACGGATCAGAGGAAGGGCAAAATAATCAGTGACGTTAACACAAACTTACTGCTGACACCCTCTGCACTCTGTCAGGGGGGCTCTACTTGTATTAGTGAAAAAAGACCGAGGGCTGCCACATAGACAACGTTTTTTTCCCAACAGTTGAGTTTACTGAACAATGTCGTGAAAAAGAAGCTGAGAATATATAAAACAGATTGGTACACAGAGAATAAACCAACAGTAAATGTAACACTGTCTAACAATAAACCAGTAAATGTGATGTTTTCCCCTAAGTCCATTAAGCAGCCTAGCTGCACTTGTATGTTCCTGGACGAGTTCCTCGTTGGTGTGCACCCTAAGTATTGCGCAATACTATTTGTAATCCACAGGGAAATGATGTCATATAACACCCTATGAGCAGCCAGTAAGATAGGAAGGTGTCAGCGTATGAGTCCCTTAGGGCTATGCATTAGCTTGCAACCCATACACAGCAATGTAACTGTACTTGGAGCGTTATTGTATGTCCAAATGCCACTTCAACAGTGTGGTGCAATGTGATGCGGAAAAGCTGCATTTACAGTTCCTTGAGCATGTTCTTGGGGCTTTTTTCTTATTTCCTGGTCCACTCCAGAACTGGATCCTACAGACACGACACTCCTGGGATCGTCACTGCAAACCTCCCCTTCGTGCTGTCGCCAGTCTCCACCGTGAGCCAGTCCATTCCCTTCCAGATTCAGCAGAGATCTCCTCTTCTGGTTTCTAGCAGAACCAAGCACAGCCTCCTTCTGCTCACTTCCTGCTTCAACAGGCACCTCCTCCCCTAACACAGGGAGAGTCTGATGCAAAAAGTAATTTGCTAAGTGCAGTGTCAAACCTGCATATTCAGTTTGCTAGCACACTTGTAAGGGTCCAAAACAGCCCATAAATTAGCTATTTACCAACTTTGCTAACTAAATAGGTTATAGTATTCCTCTGATAGGCAGCTCCAATGTAGACTTTTATCATCTTATCCTTTGCTGCCATCTACTGACCAAAGTGAGATGTTGCAGTAATTATACAATTTACAACATAGCAGAGTAATACATTTAAGATCCCTTGCCCCACATCCTTACATAAGCGTTTAATAGAACAGGTTCTGTAGACATCTATGTGGAATCAGCTGACGACGGTGTAAAATAAGTGCGCTTCTTCTTGGCGCTAACATCGACCTGTAAGGCTGAGTTCATACTTGAGTTATTTGGTCAGTTTTGGCCCCGTGACTGCCCAAATAAGTGAAGTATGCAGTGATTCTAAGAGCGACGCCTGTCATCTGCATGTCATACTGACTCACAGTATTATTTCACTACCACAGCAGGCTCCCTATGCGTGTTACTGCAAGGCACAGTGTTCTACACCACTATACAGGCTCTCTGCAGCCAGGAAATAGCTGTATTTAACATGATTCGCCGCAAAGAAATTAGTATCGAACCAAATTTTTTCGAAAAATTTGGCAAACCGGCCCAATCGAATCTTTGAAAACTTCGCTCATCTCTAATCTTAGGCCCCAGGCCTCCCACCTGTCATATGCCACTTATAATACTGATGCTCCTGTATGTGATAGATGGGCCATTGTATCTCTATACTTACCAACATTTTTGCTAGTAAGGCCTCATGCACACGACCATGCCGTTTTTTGCGGTCCGCAAACCGCGGATCTGCAAAAAACGGAAGCCGCCCGCGTGCCTTCCGCAATTTTCAGAACGGAACGGGCGGCCATTGTAGACATGCCTATTCTTGTCCGCAAAACGGACAAGAATAGGATATGCTATATTTTTTTTGCGGGGCTACGGAACAAAGCAACGGATGTGGACAGCACACGGAGTGCTGTTTGCATCTTTTGCAGCCCCATTGAAGTGAATGGGTCCGCATCCGAGCCGCAAAAACTGCGGCTCGGATGCGGACCATAACTACGGTCGTGTGCATGTGTCCATTTTAGAACCAAGGCAAGCTGAAATTGATGGGATTGTCTCAGAAAATTCTGGATAATTCTGGCACGTTTGGGACTGTTGGCCACCTCTACACCCCCAATAGATCATAATTGCCCACCCAACAGTGACCACAACCAAAGGCTCCAATTATTCTCTGGTCCACTGTTAATTTATTCACACTTACAGCAGTGGCATACCATACATAAAATATAGGACTTTTTCAGGAGCTGGTGGATTCCTTCACACTGCTAACTACCCACAACATGAGGTTCCTGGTGTCACTCTTTCATGACTCCAGTAGATTTTTAATTTCCTTGTTGTAAACATAACTCAGATCAGGACCTCACTGCCCACTAAAATAGAGACCAATCTGGAATAGATCCCTCCAGGGATGCAAAAAAACCCAATAAGGGCTGCCTCTAAGGGTCCATTTACACGTCCGCAAATGGGTCCGCATCCGTTCCGCAAGTTTGCGGAATGGGTGCGGACCCATTCATTCTCTGTGGGGACGGAATGGTTGCGGACAGCACGCATCCACATTTGCGGAGCGCGGCCCGATGTTCCGTTTCGCACCTCCTCAAAAGATAGAACATGTCCTATTCTTGTCTGCAGCTGTGGACAAGAATAGGCATTTCTATAGGGGGTGCCAGCTGGGTGTGTTGCGGATCTGCAATTTGCGGGTCCACAACACACCACGGACGTGTGAATGGACCCTAAGGAACATAGACCATTCTGGGGGGAAAAAAGCAAAAAACAAAAACACCAAGCACCAGATTTATAACGTGTTTTAGATACTTTTTGCTCCTCAGTAGACCGTTTTGAAAAGTCGCTAGGCAAAGGGGACATTGCTTGAAATTGGTCAATGTTCGCCAAAATGGCACCAAACTTTTGGCACAAAATATTGGTGTGAAGTAAGCACAGAGCAAGGCAAGAGCAAGGCAGAATAAAGTGTACAACATGACAGCTCCTGTCTAGTCTAGTTATAAACTGTCTAAATTTACAAGGAGATTTCTCTAAAAGGAGGCCACAAAGTGTTCAAAATAAAAAAATAAGCATTTTTCATCTCCACTGACCATCCACCGCTGTTGTTCCAACACTGCTCTGGTCCCTTCTGCTCTCCATTCCCTTGATGGAAAAGCCAGAAAACGCTCACTCAGCCAAACAGTCATTGACCATGATGGTCACCCACCTTGGCCACTGATTGGCTGACCTTCTCTTTCCTGACATTTCTGGCATGCTGAGCAGCAGAGGCGGGAAATTGGTGGAGGTGGGTAATATATCAACTGATTTGCCTGCATCTAGACCTAGATCTTCTTTTGACTGTGAAATTATCTTCTGAACTGACCTTAGACCCCAATACCTGGTCCTCAGTCTTGGTTCTTCTGATTTGGCTGCTGTTCTCCATAGCAATCACTATTAGCTGTTATGTTAAGCCGAGTTCACACTTCAGCTATTTGGTCAGTTATTTCCATCAGTTATTGTGAGCCAAAACCAGTAGTGAAGCCTACTCAGAGATAAGGTATAATGATACCAATAACTGATGGAAATAATTGACCAAATAACTGGTGTGAACTCTAATCCAATCTTATCCAATCGCCATAATCTTCAGATCTTTCGTAGTGAAGACAAATATTTCCTTACACCTGGTGATCCCTTGGATGCATGTTTGATTTCTCATCTCAGATCTAAGCCAGCACCAATCTTGGGTGGTATGAGATAAAATAAGGTTTACAAAACCATCAGAAGTTCATCAAGTCTGACACACAACAAAGGAACAGTATCCATATGACCTAAGACAATATTTCCCAGTAAGAGAGATGCTCAGGTTGGCAATGTGAGGTTGGCTCATAAATCATCCTCCATCTGCCTTTTATTAGATCATTTTATTGACTGTTTTACAAGGAATCACTAAAAGCTTTCAAAGTGGGTTATGGGATGCACTTAGGTAGGCTTCCCTTTTTAGTAATCCTAGAAATAATTCCAGATGTTGTGCTCCATGAACCCTGGGTTGGCTCGAAGCCATGTCAAAGGTTGCTTCAATGAGACCTACTCAATGGTTGGACATCGTTTACAATAATTGGATTGACTGTGCCACCTCCAGAGACAAAGCAACACGGTGCTGTCTGAGTCTAAGAGGTTGGATCACTACTAACTGTACGGTGATGGCATAAGCTAGTGATATGTCACCTCCTGAGACAGGTCCTTTTAAAGGGGTTTTCTGGGAAGTTTCCTCAGGGTAGGTCATCAATGTCAGCAGGGCCGGTGCAAGGATTTTTGCCGCCCTAGGCAAGATAAAAATTGCCGCCCCCCCCCCCCCATCTTTATCAGATGATCTGCCCATATCATGACATCACATATGTTCCTCCCCTTTCTCAGCATTTAAATTAAAAGAACTGCTATGTTTCCCTTAGGGTTAATCCAGCTTCTTGTTGCCGTCTCCCTGACAGCCGCTAGAGGTGCTTCCGCGATTCAGAACCCCCAAATCAGAACCTCATTCCTCATTAGACCTCAGATCAGACCTCAGGTTAGACCCCCCCATCATACCTCAGATCAGACCTCCAATGATTATTAGCCGTCAGATTAGACCACATATCAGACTTTTATTCCTCATTAGACCTCAAATCAGACCACCATCAGACATAAAATAAATAAATGAACTTACCTCTCCTGTTCCAGACTATGCCGCCACTCTGTACTCACAGGTCCTTGGTCTTCTCCGGGCCATGCTGCACTGTGACCTGATGTCGCACAGCGTCAGGTCATAGTATGCACTACGTCTTGATGTGTACTCAGTCAGGTCAGTGCAGCGTGGAGATGACCAGTGCTTTATTCACCACTCCCCCATTCTACTATGTACTAGTGAGCACTTCCATAATGGAAGCACTCACTAGTATTCGCTTTATAAAATGCACTGCCATTTTTCATCCCATATACAGTATCTACCCATTCCTAGCCTTAATTTCTACACACATTTCCAGTGCATTTAAAAATCTCCTGACCTCAATTTTTTTTCACATTTTGTTATGTTGTGGCCTTGTGTTAAATTTGAAAAAAGAAATGTCCCCATCATTCTGCACTCAATACCAGCGTTCCCTCTAAACTATGTGGTTGCATGGTGTATATATATATATATATTATCATAGTCTAATATACTTTTTACTCACCTAAGTCATGTTAAGCCTATTTATTCCCGAATCTCAGAATTCACGGTAATACAGGCTCTATTAGATCTGCAGACACTGCTGCCACAGGCTGTGTGTGGTATTGCATCTCAGCCTCATACATTAAAGGAAGCTAAGCTGCAATACCTGACACAACCCATAAACAGGTATGGTGCTGTTTCTGGCAAAATTGTATTTTAAAAAAGGGGGTACAATGGCTTGAAAAGTAATAGCTTACCGATGTTCTGCTGCTCCCGCAACAACACTTTCCAGGTTCCCAACCTCCTGGTCCCCTCTACACAGAAATGTGACCACTCAGCCAATGACTTATGGAGAGGTGTCATTTTTGTAGTAATATTTCCTGTGTGGAGAGAGACCAGAAAGTAGAGACTGGTGAGGAACCTGGGAAGCATCAGTCTGGGAGCATCAGCGAGGTGAATAACACATATATATTTTTTTTTAGCTTTTAAAGCTATTCTGCCCTTTTATATATTTTTTTCATGGCCAGACAGACCTTTTAAGGTCCTATTATATCAACGTATCCCCTAAGGCCTCTTTCAGACGGGCGTTGCGGGAAAAGGTCCGGGAACATGCACGATTTTTCAGCGTGAGTGCAAAACATTGTATTGCGTTTTGCACTCGCGTGAGAAAAATCGCGCATGTTTGGTACCCAAACCCGAACTTCTTCACAGAAGTTCGGGCTTTGGATCGGTGTTCTGTAGATTGTATTATTTTCCCTTATAACATGGTTATAAGGGAAAATAATAGCACTTTGAATACAGAATGCATAGTACAATAGTGCTGGAGGGGTTAAAAAAATAAAAAAATAATTTAACTCACCTTAATCCACTTGATCGCGCAGCCGGCATCTCTTCTGACTTCTTTCTTTGCTGTGTGCAGCAAAGGGACCTGTGGTGACGTCACTCCGGTCATCACATGGTCCATCACATGATCCATCACCATGGTAAAAGATCATGTGATGGATCATGTGATGACCGGAGTGACGTCACCACAGGTCCTGTTGCTGCACACCGCTAAGATGAAGACAGAAGAGATGCTGGCTGCGCGATCAAGTGGATTAAGGTAAATTTTTATTTATTTTTTTAACCCCTCCAGCGCTATTGTACTATGGATTCTGTATTCAGAATGTTATTATTTTTCCTTATAACCATGTTATAAGGGAAAATAATAATGATCGGGTCCCCATCCCGATCGTCACCTAGCAACCGTGCGTGAAAATCGCACCGCATCCGCACTTGCTTGCGGATGCTTGCGATTTTCACGCAGCCCCATTCATTTCTATGGGGCCTGCGTTACGTGAAAAACGCACAAAATAGAGCATGCTGCGATTTTCACGCAACGCACAAGTTATTGGTGAAAATCACCGCTGGTGTGCACAGCCCCATAGAAATGAATGGGTCCGGATTCAGTGCGGGTGCAATGCGTTCAACTCACGCATCGCATCCGCGCGGAATACTCGCCCGTGTGAAAGGGGCCTTATCCCATGGTTAGAGGATACATATCTGACTGGCGGAGGGTGTGACTGCTGGTCCCATGCTGATCAGTGGGGGCCTGTGCTCCCCCGTTTGAATGGCGCGGTGCGGCGCTTCTCCATTCAGCTCTATAGGGCTTCAAGAGATAGCCAAGTAAAAGCGCTCAGCTTTTCAGAATGGAGAGGGCGACATGCACGTGTGCCTGTCATTCCATTCAAATGGACAGCATGGGACCCTGTTCTCATGATCAGGGGATAGGTTGTCGGCATGAGACAAACCCATTCATGCCTGTAAAACCACTTCATACCTGGAGCCACTAAAGTGCCAAGATCCAATTCAAATTTATGGGAAAGAGATTCCTGCAGGGGATTTCATTGGACTCTGTGGAACCCCCCCAAAAAAGATGTATGCTACCATCAAAAATTTTGATAGTAGAGGAGTTATAGGGGTCTGCTCTACCAATGACGCATGCATTCGATGAATAAATCCTGGAATGGGACTGAGCTGCAATACCAGACATTGCCTATGAGAAAGCGTGGCGCTGTTTCTCAGCAAAAATCTCAAAAATCATCACGCAAAACCCCTTTTGTTAATGCACACAGAGTAAGCATGCAATCAGTTTACTGCAGACACAAAGCACAGCGGTTCATGCATTACATGAGGCCTGTGTTCCTTCTCCTCCAGCCATATATTTCATCTGGTCCTGAAGTCGTCCTAGAGGAGGCTGAATATTCAGTACAGAATTCAGTCTAATGCTCACAGTACAAGAGGAGGACATGAGGTTGGCTTTTATGGGGGCATGTGGTAACACATGGTATAGACATTTAGGATGAGGGGCATATGGATGGCGCTGTATATAGGAGGGCATGCGATTTGGTGAAGACTGGCAGGTAAGTTACCAAACAGCAGTTGGACCCCCAGTAATCAGACATGTAGAGTACATTTGTGGCTCAGACTGTGCCCGTTAGGGGTCAAGTGAGTAATAAACTATAGTCACTATTCCCTATGAAGGAGCTAAGCTGACATATCTCAGGGAGACCCTCGTGTGTTCTGCAGACGACGTCTTATAACGCAGATGATCGGAAGCATTTCTCTGGAATTCGCATCAATGATTTGTGACGTGTTTGTTCTGGAGTAAAATCCCGGGAAGGCAGCGATCTGCCGCATGTGGCGTCTGCCCGCTCCACCCAGTGACCGGCAGCCAGCTTGCCTGGAAACAGGCTGACTTCCATGCATGGCACAGATGACATCATGAAGTCTTGGCAATCAGAGGTCTTCAGAGAAATATTCATAGAGGATAATATGTGAGAAAAGAGGATCCACAGACATCTCCAGCACTCCTGACCATCCAACAGCACTATGTCCATGTCCTGTACCCCGAGTGTCAGTGTCATTATCCTGTCCCCCAAGTGTCAGTGTCATTATCCTGTACCCCGAGTGTCATTATCCTGCACCCCAAGTGTCATTATCCTGTACCCCAAGTGTCAAAGTCATTGTCCTGTACCACAAGTGTCAGTGTCATTATCCTGTACCCCAAGTGTCAGTGTCATTATCCTGTACCCCGAGTGTCAGTGTCATTGTCCTGTACCCCAAGTGTCAGTGTCATTATCCTGCACCCCAAGTGTCATTATCCTGCACCCCAAGTGTCATTATCCTGTACCCCAAGTGTCAGTGTCATTATCCTGTACCCCAAGTGTCAGTGTCATTGTCCTGTACCCCAAGTGTCAGTGTCATTGTCCTGTACCCCAAGTGTCAGTGTCATTATCCTGCACCCCAAGTGTCATTATCCTGTCCCCCAAGTGTCAGTGTCATTATCCTGTACCCCGAGTGTCAGTGTCACTATCCTGTACCCCAAGTGTCAGTGTCATTATCCTGTACCCCAAGTGTCAGTGTCATTATCCTGTACCCCAAGTGTCAGTGTCATTGTCCTGTACCCCAAGTGTCAGTGTCATTATCCTGTACCCCAAGTGTCAGTGTCATTATCCTGTACCCCAAGTGTCAGTGTCATTATCAAGTACCCCAAGTGTCAGTGTGTCATTATCCTGTACCCCGAGTGTCAGTGTCATTGTCCTGTACCCCAAGTGTCAGTGTCATTATCCTGCACCCCAAGTGTCATTATCCTGCACCCCAAGTGTCATTATCCTGTACCCCAAGTGTCAGTGTCATTGTCCTGTACCCCAAGTGTCAGTGTCATTGTCCTGTACCCCAAGTGTCAGTGTCATTATCCTGCACCCCAAGTGTCATTATCCTGTCCCCCAAGTGTCAGTGTCATTATCCTGTACCCCGAGTGTCAGTGTCACTATCCTGTACCCCAAGTGTCAGTGTCATTATCCTGTACCCCAAGTGTCAGTGTCATTATCCTGTACCCCAAGTGTCAGTGTCATTGTCCTGTACCCCAAGTGTCAGTGTCATTATCCTGTACCCCAAGTGTCAGTGTCATTATCCTGTACCCCAAGTGTCAGTGTCATTATCCTGTACCCCAAGTGTCAGTGTCATTATCCTGTACCCCGAGTGTCAGCGTCATTATCCTGTACCCCGAGTGTCAGCGTCATTATCCTGTACCCCGAGTGTCAGCGTCATTATCCTGTACCCCGAGTGTCAGCGTCATTATCCTGTACCCCGAGTGTCAGCGTCATTATCCTGTACCCCGAGTGTCAGTGTCATTATCCTGTACCCCAAGTGTCAGTGTCATTATCCTGTACCCCAAGTGTCAGCGTCATTATCCTGTACCCCAAGTGTCAGCGTCATTATCCTGTACCCCAAGTGTCAGCGTCATTATCCTGTACCCCAAGTGTCAGCGTCATTATCCTGTACCCCAAGTGTCAGCGTCATTATCCTGTACCCCAAGTGTCAGCGTCATTATCCTGTACCCCAAGTGTCAGCGTCATTATCCTGTACCCCAAGTGTCAGCGTCATTATCCTGTACCCCAAGTGTCAGCGTCATTATCCTGTACCCCAAGTGTCAGTGTCATTATCCTGTACCCCAAGTGTCAACGTCATTATCCTGTACCCCAAGTGTCAGCGTCATTATCCTGTACCCCAAGAGTCAGCGTCATTATCCTGTACCCCAAGTGTCAGCGTCATTATCCTGTACCCCAAGTGTCAGCGTCATTATCCTGTACCCCAAGAGTCAGCATCATTATCCTGTACCCCAAGTGTCAGCGTCATTATCCTGTACCCCAAGTGTCAGTGCCATTATCCTGTACCCCGAGTGTCAGTGTCATTATTCTGTACCCCGAGTGTCAGTGTCATTATCCTGTACCCCGAGTGTCAGCGTCATTATCCTGTACCCCAAGTGTCAGCGTCATTATCCTGTACCCCAAGTGTCAGCGTCATTATCCTGTACCCCAAGTGTCAGCGTCATTATCCTGTACCCCAAGTGTCAGCGTCATTATCCTGTACCCCAAGTGTCAGCGTCATTATCCTGTACCCCAAGTGTCAGTGTCATTATCCTGTACCCCAAGTGTCAGCGTCATTATCCTGTACCCCAAGTGTCAGCGTCATTATCCTGTACCCCAAGTGTCAGCGTCATTATCCTGTACCCCAAGTGTCAGCGTCATTATCCTGTACCCCAAGTGTCAGTGTCATTATCCTGTACCCCAAGTGTCAGTGTCATTATCCTGTACCCCAAGTGTCAGTCTGTCATTATCCTGTACCCCAAGTGTCAGCGTCATTATCCTGTACCCCAAGTGTCAGTGTCATTATCCTGTACCCCAAGAGTCAGTGTCATTATCCTGTACCCCAAGTGTCAGTGTCATTATCCTGTACCCCAAGTGTCAGCGTCATTATCCTGTACCCCAAGTGTCAGCGTCATTATCCTGTACCCCAAGTGTCAGTGCCATTATCCTGTACCCCGAGTGTCAGTGCCATTATCCTGTACCCCGAGTGTCAGTGTCATTATCCTGTACCCCGAGTGTCAGTGTCATTATCCTGTACCCCGAGTGTCAATGTCATTATCCTGTACCCCAAGTGTCAGTGTCATTATCCTGTACCCCAAGTGTCAGTGTCATTATCCTGCACCCCAAGTGTCAGTGTCATTATCCTGTACCCCAAGTGTCAGTGTCATTATCCTGTACCCCAAGTGTCAGTGTCATTATCCTGTACCCCAAGTGTCAGCGTCATTATCCTGTACCCCAAAAGTCAGTGTCATTATCCTGTACCCCAATTGTCAGTGTCATTATCCTGTACCCCAAGTGTCAGTGTCATTATCCTGTACCCCAAGTGTCAGTGTCATTATCCTGTACCCCAAGTGTCAGCGTCATTATCCTGTACCCCAAGTGTCAGTGCCATTATCCTGTACCCCAAGTGTCAGTGCCATTATCCTGTACCCCGAGTGTCAGTGTCATTATCCTGTACCCCGAGTGTCAGTGTTATTATCCTGTACCCCGAGTGTCAGTGTCATTATCCTGTACCCCAAGTGTCAGTGTGTCATTATCCTGTACCCCAAGTGTCAGTGTCATTATCCTGTACCCCAAGTGTCAGTGTCATTATCCTGTACCCCAAGTGTCAGTGTGTCATTATCCTGTACCCCAAGTGTCAGTGTCATTATCCTGTACCCCAAGTGTCAGTGTCATTATCCTGTACCCCAAGTGTCAGTGCCATTATCCTGTACCCCAAGTGTCAGTGTCATTATCCTGTACCCCAAGTGTCAGTGTCATTCTCCTGTACCCCAGTGTCAGTGTCATTATCCTGTACCCCAAGTGTCAGTGTCATTATCCTGTACCCCAAGTGTCAGTGTCATTATCCTGTACCCCAAGTGTCAGTGTCATTATCCTGTACCCCAAGTGTCAGTGTCATTATCCTGTACCCCAAGTGTCAGTGTCATTATCCTGTACCCCAAGTGTCAGTGTGTCATTATCCTGTACCCCAAGTGTCAGTGTCATTGCCCTGTACCCCAAGTATTAGGGCTCATGTACATGGACGTGTGCTGGCCGTGCCTGTATTGCGGCCCACAATATAGGGGCATGGGCCGTGTGCGCACCGTTTCACGGATGTGGACCCACTCACTTGAATAGGTCTACAATCCGGAACATATGTTGTGGAGACACGGAGCGGAAGGCCACTGAAGCACTACGGAGCGCTTCTGTGGGGTTTCTCTCCTTGCCTCTGCACCACAGAAATAAAGAACATGCTGCATTTTATTGCGGTGCAGATAGATCGCGGACCCATTCAAGTTGAATGGGTCTGTATCTGCCAGTGCCGGCCACACAGAGGGTGCATGCCCAGTGTATGTCACGGCCGCCCCTTAGAGTATTTTTTCCTCCATATTTCTTCTATGGAGCTCCCTTCTCTAGACAGGTGCAGGTCAGAGGTTCGCCCCGCCGTATAGTAAATGTCTCTGATGAGAATACCCCTTTAATAGCCAGTGTCCAATTTAATAGGTTTGTCCAGGATTAGAAAAACGTGGCTGCTTTCTTCCAAAAACAGCGCCCCACCTGTCCGCAGTTTGCTTGTGGTACGGCAGTCCAGCCACATTCAGTAGAACAGAGCTGAGCTGTAATACCAGACAGCAGCCATGCTTTCCAGTCCTGAACAGCCTTCTTAAATATATATACTATCCCCCATGTGAATTCATATGTTTCTCGTGTCGTTTCGTAACTCGTGTGCCTTCCTTTTTTGGTTGCCTGTCCCTAGAGAAGATCTGTTCCAGTCCAGGCTGTGTATAAACATCCCTAAGATCGCACTCACAGATTACTTACTATTCTGGAGTGTTAGCCGCGGACTCCTGCAAGGAAATAGACGTGACCTGACGGCTGAGGCTTCCCTGAGGATTTATACGTCTCCGAGCGTGGAAGACATCTTTATATGAGGATCAGCAGCTGCTCCTATATCTGGCCACAAAGGAAGACGCAGATGTGGGGTGTAATGTATACATCTGGGAACAGGTGCATCATCTGCTCAGTTCATATCAACAGGAATCACTTAGGCTGAGTTCACACGGGCGTTGCGGGAAAAGGTGCGGGTGCGTTGCGGGAACATGCGCTATTTTTCCGCGCGAGTGCAAAACATTGTAATGCGTTTTGCACTCACGTGAGAAAAATAGCGCATGTTTGGTACCCAAACCCGAACTTCTTCACAGAAGTTCGGGCTTGGGATCGGTGTTGTGTAGATTGAATTATTTTCCCTTATAACATGGTTATAAGGGAAAATAATAGCATTCTGAATACAGAATGCATACTAAACTAGCGCTGGAGGGGTTAAAAAAATATAAAAAATAATTAAAGTCACCTTAATCCATTTGCTCGCGCAGCCGGCATCTCTTCTGTCTTCATCTTAGCAGTGTGCAGGAAAAGGACCTATGGTGACATCCCTCCGGTCATCACATGGTCCGTCACATGATCCATCACCATGGTAAAAGATCATGTGATGGATCATGTGATGACCGGAGTGACGTCACCACAGGTCCTTTTCCTGCACACAGCTAAGATGAAGACAGAAGAGATGCCGGCTGCGCGAGCAAGTGGATTAAGGTGACTTTAAATATTTTTTATATTTTTTTAACCCCTCCAGCGCTATTGTACTATGGATTCTGTATTCAGAATGCTATTATTTTCCCTTATAACCATGTTATAAGGGAAAATAATAATGACCGGGTCTCCATCCCGATCGTCTCCTAGCAACCGTGCGTGAAAATCGCACCGCATGCGCACTTGCTTGCAGATGCTTGCGATTTTCACGCAGCCCCATTCACTTCTATGGGGCATGCGTTTCGTGAAAAACGCACAAAATAGAACATGCTGCGATTTTCATGCGACTCACAAGTGATGCGTGAAAATCACCGCTCATGTGAACATCCCCATAGAAATGAATGGGTCAGGATTCAGTGCGGGTGCAATGTGTTCAACTCACGCATCGCATCCGCGCGGAATACTCACCCGTGTGAAAGGGGCCTTAAAGAGGACCTTTTACCGATTATTACACTATGAACTAACTATACAGACATGTAGAGCGGCGCCCGGGGATCTCACTGTACTTACTATTATCCCCTTTTCGCCGCTCCGTTCTCCCGCTTTGCCCTCCGGTATCTTCGCTCACTAAGTTATAGTAGGCGGAGATTTCAGTCACTAAGTTATGGTAGGCGGAGTCTGCCCTTGTTCTGCTGTAGCGCTGGCCAATCACAGCGCAGAGCTCACAGCCTGGGAGGTTATTTTCTCCCAGGCTGTGAGCTCTGCAATGCGATTGGCCAGCGCTACAGAAGAACAAGGGCAGACTCCGCCTACCGTAACTTAGTGAGCGGAGATACCGGAGGACAAAGCGGGAGAACGGAGCGGCGCCCGGGGATAATAGTAAGTGCAGTGAGATCCCCGGGCGCCGCTTTACATGTCTGTATAGTTAGTTCATAGTGTAATAATCGGTGAAAGGTCCTCTTTAAAGAGTACCTATCAGCAGGATCAACCCTATTAAGGCCTCTTTCACATGAGCGTGACGGATTGGCTCCGGATGCGTTCGGTGAAACTCCCAACATTTTGCAAGCAAGTTCAGTCAGTTTTGTCTGCAATTGTGTTCAGTTGTTCAGTTTTTTCCACGCGAGTGCAATGCGTTTTGATGCGTTTTTCACGCGCGTGATAAAAAACGGAAGGTTTACAAACAACATCTCCTAGCAACCATCAGTGAAAAACGCATCGCACTTGCTTCCAGATGCAATGCGTTTTTCACATGCTGCGTTTTTTCACGCAACGCAGAACCGATGCGTGAAAAAATAAAACGCTCATGTACACAGACCCATCGAAATGAATGGGTCAGGATTCAGTGCGGGTGCTATGCTTTCACGTCACGCATTGCACCTGCGCGGAAAACTCGCTCGTGTGAAAGGGGCCTAAAAGAGGCATGTGCTGCAACCCGGGAGGAGAAAAGTGAAGGATGAGAGTGGTAAGTCTCCCTTACTAAAGAGCAGAATGGGAGTCGTAGTACATACAACAAAGGTCCAAAAAATTAGCATAGCAAATCTCCCTCAATATCAATTTGTGGATATGAGCAATAATGGGGGTTGTAGTACCCCTTCCCTCTATCACTGCAAAGTCTCTCTTTGCAGAATCTAAGGCTGGCAGTAAGGTTCCTGGAAATGTGTCTGTAATTCCCAGGCTGAGGAGTACAGGATTAAAGGGAACCTGTCACCGGGATTTTGTGTATAGAGCTGAGGACATGGGCTGCTAGATGGCCGCTAGCACATCCGCAATACCCAGTCCCCATAGCTCTGTGTGCTTTTATTGTGAAAAAAAAAACGATTTGATACAAATGCAAATTAACCTGAGAGGAGTCCTGTCCCTGAGATAAAAGCACACAGAGCTATGGGGACTGGGTATTGCAGATGTGCTAGCGACCATCTAGCAACCCATGTCCTCAGCTCTATACCCAGAATCCAGGTGACAGGTTCCCTTTAAGTTACGTTGGACCAGGATCATGGCCAAGTGTGAATTAGCAGTGTCCCCCTCACCACAGTAAAGTCTCTATCTATTAGGCCCCATTCAGCCGACTGTATGGGCATGGAGAGCGGTTCCAAAGAGCATTTCTCCCTTTGGAGGACCTGTCCTATCCTGTATTACATAGACAACCCATTGATATGAATGGACACTGTGTAATTCCTTTGTTTCCCCTGTGGTGACGCTGCAGAGAAATGAAACACTTCTTTCCATGCTTATCAACAGAGTACAGTTAGGGGTCCCATCAGGAGGACACTGTGACCTCCTGCTATGGTCAAAGAACCTTCTAAAAAGTAGGGATTGTCCATGGTAGAGAACTCCTATAATTTGATTCCTACCAAGGACCTTACTATGTTGTATTTGGATCCTGTGGGGTGATTTGACAGTGGACCATTTTTTCAATGTCACGTTTTAGGAATTGCATGCTAAATAAAAAACAAAAAACTTCTTTATAAATAATTTTAAAAAGTGTTAAAAAGTTACAGTGTCATTTTAGAACAGTCCTGTGTATTGGGATTTGAACCTCATGACAGCCTGGTGTCTACAATTTTTTGGGGATTTACTTATAAAATGATGTATTTATTTTTTTATACTTTAATTTTTATCTGTTTTATACATTTTAAATGTTTTTGAAACGGTGATAATTTTGCTAAAAAAAAAAAAAGGGAGTGGGCCGGTAAGGAAGAGGCTAATGCTATGATAACCGAGGGCTAACTGAAATTCCCCATCTGGTGGATCCTCGGTGCCCCTTTCACCAGGATGATAACACTTTGTTACAACCACAATGATTTGCATCTTTAAAAACACAGAACACGGACACATTTCCAGGGAAAGAGAAAAAAACTGCAAACGGTTCCCGTCCTGTGCATTGACTCAGCAAAAAAAAAAAATGCTTGCTTGCAGATATTAAAATAAGTTTCTACTTTAGCTTCTGGAGTAGAATATAATGTATCATGGAGGCAACATATAAAACCCAATAGTCTTCCATGTTACCTTCTCTTGTTTCTTACAGACCTCAGGTCAGATAGTCCTCAGCATGCAGAATTATTTCCCACTACTCTGTCAAGGAGGTGGTGCCAACGAGACAAGCCCAGTTGTGCCGCTAAGCAAACTTGGTCTAGCTTTGCACAAAGATCTCCAGCCTTACCTTTTCTCCAATTTCTCACAAATTAAATTCAATGCGATGCAATCAAAACCCTTGACAGACTGCAGTTCACATTCCAACCACTGGGTGGTCTCACATAGACTTATATAGCATAGACATCCTGTGACAGAGTATCACAAAGTCATGTTGTTGGTTATCTCATGCTACCCATATTGTGATATGTTGAGCCAAGAGCACGTCTGCTTTTGACTAGAGGCCAGTCATAACTTTTCAGTAGATTTGTTGGGTGGTTTCCTGTTGGATTGCTTTGTTGAGATAAATACCTTTAAATTGTGCCGCTCGTTCTAATCCTAGCCCACTCAGATGGTCTCCAAGATGTTAGCAGTAGATTGGCCAATATTTTATGTTTATTGTAGACAATGCCGGATTAGGTGTTTTGGGCGGCCGCAAAAATGCCCATGAATATTCCTTGGTATCTTTACACCAAAACATCAGGGGCTTGGGCTCTGAATGTTTTGCCCAGTGCCCGACATTTAAAAGCTGCGGTAGGGTATGGCCTAGTAGATTGTGTCCTATGAGGAGACGCAAGCAGTCCCGATTTGATGACATCATCGCAACCATCTGCGTGGGGTCTCAGACAGTGCGATGAAGTTATCACGACTGTCTGCATCAGAATACAGGCAGCACGATGACATCATCATGGCCGCCTGCCCTGGGATAGAGGCTGCGTCCGCAGACGATGGGAGTGAGGGGGTGGGATGGCAGCAGGCCTGCTTTCTCCTCTGGTAATGAGCTTCAGACGTTACCCCCAAATTTAGTGGGTGACAACAAATCTACCCTAAAGTCTCCCTACAAGTGTCATCAATGATGATGGTTGATCTCAACCTGGGGAAAGCTGGTTGTTCTGTTTCTGATGACCTTGTTGCTCACAGGTCCAGCGACATCCAAGGGTGCGGGGAGCTAGGAAATGCAAGTCAGCTACCCCTGCTGCAGGCTACCCTTCTCTACAGCTTCTCCAACCTTCTCTAGGCTCTGAGATCTAACCCTCTATGCTGAATCCTGGACTCGTGCCCTCATTGCCTTTAGTATTGTATTTGGGGGCAATAGAGAGCACAGCGGGGACAGTATTAGTTGTTGTCACAGCATAACGCTTTTGGGACACCAGGAGAGAGAGGATTATGGAGAAGTGAGTGACGTCTGTGTGGCAAACTCTTTAGAGATGTGACTGAAAAATGTAATCATGGTGGTCTGCTTCCAATGGAGAAGATGAGAAAAGAGAACATCTACATTAGAGGAGACATCACTAGATGTAAGAGGTCTGTAGAGATGTATTCTCCTGTATGTTTGGTAGTGCTGAATTTAATTCCCATCTAAATATGTCATTAGCATTAGGGCTGGGTGGGGGAATGGGAGCATGGGCAGCATTTTTTTTGCTCATGGAGCCCAAGCTTGAAGAAGATTCCAGGGCCTTTGGGTCACTTAACCTGCCCGTGGTTGTAGAAGTTAGCAGAAAGGCCTACTAAATGCCTTCCTTTTTTGTTTTTCAAATACATTTTTAGGCTTAATATCCCTTTAACAGGGATAGTTCTATAGAAAATATGGCAAAAGGGCAAAAGTAGCCCCTGCCCCTTGCTAAATTTTGCCATATAATGCCAAAATATCCTTATATAATCCTTACACAATACTGCAATTCATTGCCCAAATAATGCCACCATTAAGTATGCAAATAATGTAGCCATACTGTTCCCACATAATGCATGCATTACACTCAGAATGCTCCCATTCAGTAACTAAATAAAATTATCATGGGGTCTCCAAGTACCACTGCTATACAGTGTTCAAATAATGATGGTGTCAAAGTCCCTGGTGGTCTAGGTCAGAGAAAAGGTTCAAGGGAGTCTTTCATCTCCAAAATCGCTTTCAAAGTAAGCCTACAGAACTAGGGATCGACCGATTATCGGTTTTACCGATATTATCGGCCGATATTGAGGATTTTGAACGTTATCGGTATCGGCATCTATTTTGTCGATATTCCGATAACGTATTGGGAACACAGATCGCTATGTGATTCTGCAGCCAGCTCCCGCCTCCTGTATATGAATGAGAGACTTATCTTCATTGGTGGCGCAGTGCGCCCCCCCCCCCCAGGCCCCCCAGTATTAATCATTGGTGGCGCAGTGCGCCCCCCACCCCATCCCAATAGTAAAAACATTGGTGGCGCAGTGCGCCCCCCCACCCAGTATTAATCATTGGTGGCAGTGGCCACAGGATCCCCTCTCCTCCGATCGGAGCCCCAGCAGTGTAATCCTGGGGCTCCGATCGGTTACCATGGCAGCCAGGACGCTACTGAAGCCCTGGCTGCCATGTTCAGCTCCCTGCTGCTGTGTGCAAAGCACAGAGCAGCAGGGACAGTGTGAGGTTCTATTCACCCTGATAGATATCTATCAGGGTGAATAGGACAAGGGTTCTAGTCCCTAAGGGGGCTAAAAGTTAGTAAAAAAAAAAAAAAATATTAAGTATAAATGAAAAAGATTTGCAAAAAAAAATAAAAAATAAACAAATTAATTTTCAGCAGATTTGTGTAGGAAAATTTTTTCTTTCTCAAAAATAAAAATACCCAGAATATCGGTATAAATTATCGGCTATCGGCCTGAAAGTTCTCAAATTATCGGTATCGGTATCGGCCTTAAAAAATCAATCCCTATACAGAACCACTATGTGGGTAGGCGTTCCAAAACAGAACCATACCTCCCTTGTAAAAATCTGATCATCAAATCTGGAGAAATACTTCTTTTTATGCAAATAAGGATTTTGGTGCACCATTTTGTGCACTATCACTCCACCAGTAACGCCACCCCAGCCTCCTCTTCCTTTTTTTTTGGCTTAGAGTCCCTGAGATTTTAGAGCCAGTAGTGATGAAGCACAAGATGCCTGGTGAACCAAATGCAGCTGCCCCTTCGGTGGTGCACCAAAAACCTTGTTTGCAAAAAAATCTAAAGAAGCATTTCTCAGGATTAGAGGACTTAATTTTCACAAGAAATGTATGGTTTTGTTTCAAGGCTTTTATTCTTCATGGTGGTATATTTATTTTCATTCTAATTTTGGAATTAAAAGTCTCTCTTGGTAAAGTCCATGGTGGTCTAGGTCAGAGTAAGGGTTAATGGCAAAGCCCCTGGTAGCCTAGGCCAGAGTAAGGGCTAACAGTAAAGTCCCTGGTGGTCTAGGTCAGAGTAGGTGGTAATGCTACAATCCCTGGTAGTCTAGGTCAGAACGGGTTTAATGCTAAGATCCCTGGTAGTCTAGGTCGGAATGGGGTTAATGCTAAAATCCCTGGTGGTCTAGGTCAGAGAAGGGGTTAATGATGAAGTCCCTGGTGGTCAGTGAAGGTTCACACACCCCACAGTCTTGCATCTTTACCAAGGGTGAAGTCTGGATACATTAAGACGTTAGAGCCAGGATAAATGTTTGCCGTATCATGTTTTGCATATTTCGCTGTGGGAAAGGTTACTGATTTCTGCTCACATGGTGTGAAGTTCACAGCACATTAAAATATCACTCGGATTTTCCACTCCACAGATGTATATGTTGCACAAGACTTTCATTCTGTAGGTTCCATATAGAACAAGCGGCACCAAAAACATTTATGACTTCTAAGTTTAAGGTGTTAGTGCTCACATTCTGCTCAGTCAGCAGTGACATCATTCACATCACTGCCTACTATGGAATTCCGTTCTGTCCCGCTAGCACAGCTCTTGGTGCAATGTATCAATTCATAAATCTCTGTTAAAAGACATGGGGGGGGGGGGCAGCAGTATCCCCCTATTGTTACTATAATGGGTGCAGAGATAACAGCTGCACCAGTGCCCTGATGCCTTTCAGCCCGTAGACCCTTCTGACCCTAGTATTATAAATGCACATGGCAGGTGTGGAGACCCTATTACAGAATTTGCAATGGGGCCCAGGACCAGTGTCCAGATTTAACATACTTACCTTGTAGCACTCTGTCTTTGCTAGTCGCCGTTGGCACCGTCTGTCCTGTGTAATGACTTCAGGACGTCCAGTTGGCCAGCCAATCAGGAGGCTCGGCCGGAAGACCATTCGAGGGTAATATAGGAGGAACGTAGTGTCCAGTACAAACTCTGACGGTGAAAGATCTGTTTCCTACACAGGTGAGCTAAACCGTAGGACCATCCGTAGGAATAAACTTCAGGCCCGGTGGTGGTCCTCCATGAGAAGTTGACAATGACGTCAATGGCTGTCTACTCCATAACCTCTTTGATCATTTCCATCTACCCATGAGGCTTACTTTTTGTGTAGTATCCCAGAGCGGGCACTACCATTACTTCGCCCTGCTACTCTCTCTAATGGCTAACATGTGTATTTAATTCCAGGTCCTTTGATATTGTGCCTTAATAATATTGTTATGTAACTGTTATGTATTGTATTACAGGTAATGTGCCTGGTTGTCTAGCAGGTGGCAGTGTATCTGGCAGAGAGACCGTTAAATAGAATGGATGTTACCATTCAATTCTCCCCTTTTTTAGGCAGAAGTGGGCTAGTCCTGCTTCCTACCAAGGGAAGGGTTGCAGGAAGCAATAGTCAGTCAATAGAAGAGTTAGAAAGAGAAGAGACAACATGGCACAGTGAGGGGAGGGTCCTCTTGCAGTAGGAGTCTCCCAGGGGAAGCAGCTCATAGAGCACCATGATGTCTTGCAGTTTATAGACTGGGTATTACGAGGGGGTCAATGGCTAAAGGCACCCCTCTCAAAGGTACCAGAACTGTCAGAAAGTCCAGTAGCCAGACTGAAACCAAAGATTAGCGCAGCAGAGAGATAAAGCAGAGTATTCAAGTTCACCTGCCAGACTACTCCAAAACCTGCTGGAACCAAGAGAAAGATCAAGTATTGTCTGGATGTAAGTTTTTTCAAGTAAAACTGTTGAACTTTATCGAGTCTGGACTTGGCTTATTTTCCACCAACTACGACTCCCTACTTTGAATGCTACGAAGCCTAACCCTGGGGAGCAACGGTATCCAGGTAGGAGCACCGTGACACGCAAAATATTCAGGCCACAACATACAGTACTACTCTGAATTTCTCAAACTGGAACCCGATCAGCCCGGGGGGGGGGGGCACATTGCACTTTGATACCCAGGAAACCTCCGGTGGTCCATACCAACTATTCTCTGGAAAGTAACGTGATGCTTGATGATTTACCAAAGCATCAACTATTTTGAGTAAGTAAGTAGCACGGAAATTTGCAGCATGTAAGTTAGCATGTGTGCGTATCTTTCTTCATCCACCTTAGCATGATGGTTTCTATAACTCCTGAAGACTTGAATAAAGAGGGCCACGCATCTGCACAGACACCGTTTCATTCATGTTCCACCTGGATGCAGACACCTCACCGTTTGGAATGAGGGTTAGTAGACCACTGTTTTCCTAATAGGTGAGGATCTCAATGGTAGGACCTCCAACTTTCAGACATTTTTTAACTGAACTGACTCAACTTTGCTACATTTGTTTGGGACTCCCTGACTTTAGGGGCATGAGCGTATTTATTCTTCCTGGTTCTATTCTTTCATGCATCTAAGTAATCTTACTTTCTTCATTTGGCCCTGCCTGGTGTCACCTTGTAAGTGGGTCAGACCATACCAAAGATCTTTTTGGATCATGAGAGGTGTGTGGCTCAGGAAACAGATGGATACTGATGTAACTTGGCAGTTACAAAGTTCTTGCTAAAGGCACCTGGCTTAATGGTTACAGTCTAATGTGGAACAACAAGCTTAATTGTTATAGACAGTCTCTCTTTGAGGTTCAGTGGCAAGGTGTTTGATGATGACACACTCTTTTTAAGTGACGGGAGGCCTGCTTTCTCCTCTGGTAGCAAGTTTCAGATGTTACACCCAACTTCAGTGGGTGACAACAAATCTACCCTCGAATCTTTCTACAAGTGGCATCAATGACAATGGTTGATCTCTACCTGCAGGAAGCAGGGGCTGCTCTGTTTCTAATTACCTTTTTACTCACAGGTCCAGCGATTGACTTAATAGGATGGAAGATCACTTCAGTCAGCTGCCCGACCTACCAACCCAAACTACCCTCCCTTCCCAAAAAACACTCAAAAGTCAACTTCTTGGTATAAATAGCCGTAGCAGCCCGTTTATTAAACAAACAAATAACTTCTTCATCAACTTTCTTTTAATGATCACAATCATAAACACATAAATACATAAATAAAGTGCAACATATTGAGAAAGGGAAAATGAGCTAATGTGACGCACAGGACTGATGAAAAATCAGGTGAAGGTGCTCCCAGTAAAGAGGATCCGCCCTTCCTCTAACAATTGAATAAATAAAGATAAGAATACTGGGCACTCTCGCTTTATGTTGAATCATACACTTTATTATACATATAATTAATAAATATATAAACGCATATTCATAATAAAACCATTAAATTGGACTTGAATAGAATTAATAAAACACTAAATATACCACCTAAAAATTCAACAATATAAGTATATAATAAATATAATGAATTCCCACGATGGGAATAAAATGGTGACCAGTCCATATAAATAAATAAGCAATGGAATCCCGACTGTAATAGTTTTATAGCTATAAACGATTTAGTCGCAATGTCATTTGGAGTCCACACTCTATAATCCTTTTAGGGAGGTTAAGGATGCTACAGTTAAATAGTTCACCTGGGTGAGTGTATTCGCGGCGTCCCGCTTTTACTCACTGTGCAATGTAGTTCTCTTTGTTGGTAAACTTGTAGTCCAAGCGCTCCTGCCATAGCTGTATAATACTGTGGATTTCGTTCCCGTGTCCTTGAGGTCCTCTGGCTACCGCTCCGTAGTAACTTAGAGCCGGCAAGCCCTGGGACTCACGGTACCTTTCCCCACGTCGGTTGACCTGCGTCACGGTACTTTGTCTCCTCGTGTTTTGCGCTTGTAGCCGCCGGCGTGTCAGGGCTTAGTAGATCACGGAATCCTCAAATAATTTAGAGTACTGCACGGCCTTTATGATTCCAGCATGTCCTTCTTATGGTTAATCTGGGGGGTCTCTTCACCAAACGCGTTTCGGGGTACTTTGCCCCTTCCTCAGTGGTAGTGACTCCCCCAAAAATGTCTACTTTTATAGAGTCAGCAAGATTAAAATTGTTCAAACAGGTGTTAGTCCTCCTCATTTTCTTCAAAAGCTGGTACGGATTTTTAGTCCATTCCTTGTGGATTTCAACCTAATTATCCATAAAAACACTCTTTGATTTAAAACTGCATACTGCTTAATACACATTAGTATTCTCCGACCCCTATATATTTGATACAATCCTGGGCTAAAATACTATAATATTTTATTCACCCTATTTTTTTCAAACAAAAAACAACCTGAAGACATTCCTGCGGTATCTATGCGGTTTGGGGTTATTCTTTATTAATCGGAGGGACTTAAATGTAAATGAGAAAGGATCCTAGAAGGCAACCCAAGCAAACTGCGCTCTTCACTCCCCATCTCCACTTGATTTCCATCTTACCCTTGGCCGCAGTCACCGACCCAAAGGTACCAAATCCTCCAAATTATATTTCCATCCACCCATGTAGGCATTTTAGCCCAAACAGGAGCCCCAGCCATCAGCTTACCGAACCTCATGAGATGCACGCTCCAACGTGTCATGCACCTCTTAAACATTGTATTGCCTTCCAGGACCCTCTATTAACTGGCCCCACTAACCAACCCTTGCTACCGCTGAAAACATTAATGACCAAACCATAGGCGGGAGGGTGGGTAACTCACCGCAATACCCCGGACACTGCTGCCGATCCCACCCCCACCATAGATAATATACTGCAAACCCCACCCACTTCCTCTAACCCTGCAGACACCTAACCTGAATACACATACTAACCCTTTCCTGCCTGCATACCTCCCCCTAAGTCAAGTTCCACTTCGCTATTGTCTGCGCCCCGCTCCGTTGCTCAACATCCAAGGGTGTGGGGAGCTAGGAACTGCAAGTCAGCTACCCCTGCTGGAGGCTACCCTTCTCTACAGGTTCTCCAACCCTCTCTAGGCTCTGAGATCAAACCCCCTATGCTGACCCCGACTTGGTCCATCATTGCCTTATTCATGACACTAAACCACTCACTCGCCAACAGTTTCCTGTGCAGTATTTTCACATTTACAGTATATTTCTCACCACTTAAAGTGTCTGCAGCATCTATTAACATCCTGGTTTGGGGTAGCTGGGTCACACAGGTATATTTTTGCATTCAAAGTAACCTGTGACATCACCATTACCAGTCTACAGCCTATGCATAGCCACTATGTACATTGTAGGAGTACACTCATTACTCATTGGCCTCTCCCAGCGGCACAAGACACATGAACAGCACCTATCAATATGGTGGATCGTACATGGCGCACTTAAGCACGCTGCTAATAAAATGGAGATACATTTTTGTGTAAGCGGGGGTACGTTTATTTTCAGTCCTCCTAGAAAACCAGTGCAAAAGTCGAGCCTTAATGTAAAAGGCTCAGTCTGTTCTATCTGGGGACATTATCTCAGTGTCTTTATGTCTGGACACAACTCCCTCTAGATACTGCTCGACAGCTGCAGCCTTTCTAACCTTGCTTGCATTGCACAAATCTAGCGCTAGGATAAGCCGACCAAAAAAGAAATCCAAAGCCTCAACGACTAGTATGTTTTGTTGAGAACCTGTTTATTGCATATCTTGTGTCTATTCCATACACGGGGGAGTGCACATTGCTATTTGTAGTCATTAGCTTGGCTAATGTTGGGAATGACCTAAAGAAGCCCTGGGGGCAGTAATGTACTTAAAAGCAAGAAGACCAATAGATAAAAATAGTATGTCCAAACAAGTGGGACCCTCCATTATGGCCAGACTCTTTCAATGACCCTTAGACTAATTCCCCAGTCCCATGGTTGCTTGCAGTGGTCTTCCACTGGAGACATGAATCCTGCAGAAGTTCTCCTCACCCAGTTGCATCTAGGACTGGGCCCCCTCTCTCGACTGGGCCTATAGCATCCGCATGGACTGGCCCACCATAGAACCATAGGATCTTCTGGTGGGCCCAGGCTCTAATGCAATAGTGGGCCCCAAAGGTAGAACAAAAAAAAAAAACATTTGGCGCTGCCTCGGAAGATAATAACCTGCCATTAGGGTCTACTTCTTTGATTCAACGTTATTGATCATATAAGGGTTGGCCCCGAGAATAATTTCCTCTGTTGAGCCCAATAAACCCCAGTCCAACACTGTCTGCCTCTGTGCTATTCACACAGACATGATTTGTTTGTAGTCGTAGTCTGCAACCATGGAGAAAAAATAGCTGCAGAAACAAAGTTGTGGATATTTTCACTGAATACTATTTGCCTACAAATTGGTCTACATGTGCAATGAGCAGGACCGTGGTACGGTTACACGGACGCCAAATTATGCAGTGGGTCCGGATATGGGTATATAAGTCTATAGTTTTTGTTCGTGACGCCAATTGCAGCGTGCGCAGGGTACTAACACAGGGCCTTTTAAGATGTTGCAACTCACATACCAGGTGAGGAATGCCAGAGTGGTATAATGTCTCTGTGTAGTAGTCGGTGTCTCCTACCTTGGTATGGCTGGACTCCTGGATCCTGGCTCACTTGCAATAAATGAGTGTGTTGCTAGTAGGAGTAATTGATGGATTTTGGTAGCAGTAAATGAGATCCAGACTTGGAATATAATTCAACTTGTCTTTACTGGAGGCAGCATTAATCCACATGAGATACAGCAATAGTCTTGGGTCCCAGCAGGTATTGGCAATATGTGGCAGGGATCAATATCTCTTCTGTATCTATCATATGCCTGGAGAATATGGCAGGAATCTGTCTTCTGCTGTGTCTATCTTCTGCTGTGTATGGAACTGACTAGCTGAGGAGAAATTTGGCTTCTCCTGGTCTCTGGTGGTTACTCACAGTTATGCTCACAGGGAATGGTTCGTCCTGGAGTTCTGGAGATGGCTGCTTGCTTGTCACCAGTTGAGGCTGAAGGGCTCAGACTGGGAATGAAGATCTTTGGTCTCAACCGAGACACAATCCTGGGTTGGGATCCCTAGAACTGGGAGCTCCTACCAGCACAGCCTTCCCCTAGCCAGGGTGGCGGGCAACACTAACTGAACTTCCTTCCCTCCCCATGAGGCAGGACATGGGCGAGCCCACTCTGCTCAAAGAGGGGGGAGTAAAACTGGAATGTACTATTCCAGTCTAGATATGCTAAACTGTTACTAAGGCCCTGCTGACACATTGCTGACACCTGCTGGTGTACATGGAAATTACAGCAAATACATGTAACAGGCTTAGAATATGCACATTTGTGAGAATGTGATGTTAAATTACACAGGATGACAATGCAGATACACTTAACAGGTTGTAGTGGGGTAAAAGAGTTTAGTAACATAACTCTGGGATGTTACATTCCCCCTTACTTCGAGTTAAGCCACCCTCGGCTTATGCTTAGGAGGGAGAGGAATCAGCTCTGGGGTACCCAATAAAGTACAAAGTGCTGCATGACTTACATATATGACATACAAAGACAAACATGAAACGGCTATCCCCAGGTTCCTGCCCGCTAGAGTAAGGTGTCCAACACACAGTTTCCTTCTCTTGGTATAACCAGTGAACCTAAATACTGCACTAAGCAAACATTACTGACTGACTTTGAAATGTTCTGGATCCTTTAAACACCAAAGAAAGCATGGGGGTGTCTTTACTCTGTAGTCCCACCATTGTGTAATGAAATGCCCACAAATGAAAGGGTGGCTTTATCCTGTATTCCCTTTCCTGCACCAAAGCCTGAGAGACTAAGGGTAGCAAAATTGTGGCTCTAAGGTTTTAGGCGCCATACCTTAGGCAAAGGCTCAGAAGGGGAGGTATTTATCGTCTCCATGCTCTTCTGGCAGGAGGGTATGATAATCCCATGAAACTCCTGGAAATAAGACACCTCAGGATGGGAGCAATCCTGAACATAAAACGAGCAGGAAGGAGCAGTCTATGACTTCTAACGATTCCCGAAGCATCGGCGTTACCCGTGTAGTTACTGGACCTGCCTGGACTTACCACTTGGTCCTACCCTGGGTACCTAGGATATATAACTCCAGATGTAGGCCATTAGTATTAAGCATCTGTATAAAGGCAGGCTGTATAAAGAAATGAGAGAATAAGAGCTGTAAAATAAGGCATACTGAGTCACAATTATAATCCACACAAGGTAGTGGGTAATTTCCACAATGGGTAGTTTTTTACTCACAGGAAAGTCTGCAAATCTTCCTCCTGGATCCCAAATTTGAGGATGCAAAAGTTTTTCCTTAAACTGTCTGGTGCTCTCTGTAGCTGTAGTGGTGCACCACTGTCCTCTTGTGGTGTCTTTTGGAATTGGCTGAGCAGTAAGCCTGGTGAATGCAGCTGTGACATGCTGCAAGCCGGGATCCCTAGCCGGTGCAGAGGTGTACAAAACCTCCGGCTGAAGGGGCTTTGGTAGGCAAACAGAGAGTGCCTGGGGCTGCTTCCAGGGCAGTATGTAGGGTTGCACTCTGGGATTGAAAGTCAGGACAGAGTTATTTATTTGCCCCACCTGTAGAGTTGGAGCCGCAGTGATTTCAGGGCTCACTATGGGGGACCTCAAGATTGAGGCGTCCTGCTCTGAAGGTGTTGGTTCTGGGCGGCGGAGTGGAAGTCCCAGCCGCCTCCGCCGCACCAGTATGTGTGCATGGCGGAGCAGGCTTGGGCCTATCCGGGGTATCGGGACCCACAGGGAGCGGTGCAGGGGCAGCTTTGGACCGGGCCTGGGCCTCAGGGAGCGCGTCTGCTCCTACCTGATGTCGCGGCCGGGCGGCCGGTTCCGATGCCTCCTGGTGGTCATCGCGGAGTCCAAGCGCCGTCTGCGGTGTAGGTATGTTCGGGGCCTGGGCAGCTTGGCTGGCGGTGGTATCTGCAGGAGCAGGCTTGACGCTGGCGGCCATCTTGGGGGACGTCTTGTCTGTGCGTTCGGCCATCGCGGAGGGATCCACGCTCTCCGGGGTCCGGTCTGGAGATACGACGTCTTCATCCGCGGGAGCGGGTTCCGGAACAGCGGCCATCTTTGTTTGAGCAGCGGCGGCCGTCTCGCTACCAGTTGATGAACTCACAGCCTCCGGGGACACTCCAAAAGCGCTGGGGCCAGCTCTCTTCACAAGCTAGGAGACCCGGATTTCTGGTGGGTGAGCCTCGTACACTGGTTCTTCTGGTATCGCCATCTGGTCCCACTTTGGCTTTGGGGGCTGCACCATCTTCCTTGGCTCCTCTGTCACAATCAGTGCAGGACATGAGGGTGGAGCCCAGAGGGAGGAGTCTGCACTCCCTTGGCTTGCATTGCAAAGTTCTTGGTGGGCAGGCTTTAGATTTCCCGCTTCTAGGGGGGCACTACATCATTTTCGCGCTCTTGAAAGCCATGAAGACACTGCGCCAAGAGGGAAAAATGGCTGATTTACCCTTGCAGTGCTGACGCGCCTAATGCATCGTTTTCTGGTCCCGCAATGAAAGTAATAAAGTCAATTTTCAGGGTTTTTGGCACAATTCTCAGATCTTGCAGTACTGTAAAACATGCAATTTGATCCAGTTGAGCACACAATTGGATCCGGTTCTGTTGGCACACAATTGGATCCGGTTCTTTTGGCACACAATTCAGTTCTGTTGGCATACAGCTCGATCCTGTTCCAGTGACGCCAAAAATGCAATGAGCAGGACCGTGGTACGGTAACACGGACGCCAAATTATGCAGTGGGTCCGGATATGGGTATATAAGTCTATAGTTTGTGTTGGTGACGCCAATTGCAGTGTGCGCAGGGTACTAACAAAGGGCCCTTTAAGATGTTGCAACTCACGTACCAGGTGAGGAATGCCAGAGTGGTATAATGTCTCTGTGTAGTAGTAGGTATAGTGTCAACGGTGTCTCCTACCTTGGTACGGCTGGACTCCTGGATCCTGGCTCACTTGCAATAAATGAGTGTTGCTAGTAGGAGTAATTGAGGAACTTGGTAGCAATGAATGAGATCCAGACTTGGAATATAATTCAACTTGTCTTTACTGGAGGCAGCATTAATCCACATGAGATACAGCAATAGTCTTGGGTCCCAGCAGGTATTGGCAATATGTGGCAGGGATCAATATCTCTTCTGCTTCTATCATATTCCTGGAGAATATGGCAGGAATCTGTCTTCTGCTCTGTCTATCTTCTGCTGTGTATGGGACTGACTAGCTGAGGAGGAATTTGGCTTCTCCTGGTCTCTGGATGGTACTCACAGTTATGCTCACAGGGAATGGTTCTTCCTGGAGTTCTGGAGGTGGCTGCTTGCTTGTCACCAGTTGAGGCTGAAGGGCTCAGACTGGGAATGGTGATCTTTGGTCTCAGCCGAGACACGATCCTGGGTTGGGATCCCTAGAACTGGGAGCTCCTACCAGCACAGCCTTCCCCTAGCCGGGGTGGTGGGCAACACTAACTCTAACTTCCTTCCCTCCCCATGAGGCAGGACATGGGCAAGCCTACTCTGCTCAAAGAGGGGGGAGCTAAACTGGAATGTACTATTCCAGTCTAGATATGTTAAACTGTCACTAAGGCCCTGCTGAACACATTGCTGCCACCTGCTGGTGTACATGGAAATTACAGCAAATACATGTAACAGGCTTAGAATATGCACATTTGTGAGAATGTGATGTTAAATTACACAGGATGACAATGCAGATACACTTAACAGGTTGTATCGGGGTAAAAGAGTTTAGTAACATAACTCTGGGATGTTACACATGTTAGATCCTTAGCTTGGCCTTGAGATTCTGACCTCCATGAGAAGTCCCACCGGATTATGCTCCTACCTAGAAACACGCCTTTGGGTAACGAAGTGGTCTACCCTCTACCGGCGCAGATTTCCAAAATGACTGTGGTGCACCACGTGCCTAGAACTCACCCTACGACAAGCACGCAATGCAGTTCCTTGCGTCTTTTTGGCTCCATGATGATAAATCTCTGCCATTATTAGTCTTCAACTCCCACCACAATGGGGCAGTCAGCATTGTCCCTGACCGTCAGTCCCCATAGCAGGCACAAACCACCCCGGCATAGAATACACCAGTATATATGAGCTTGTCAGGAAGGCCTCATTAGGATTTCCATCTTTGTGTTGTGATCACATAAGCCAGGCATGGCCAACCTGTGGCTCTCCAGCTGTTGTAAAACTGCAATTCCCACCATGCCCTGCTGTAGGCTGATAGCTGTTGGCAGTCCGGGCATGCTGGGAGTTGTAGTTTTGCAACATCTGGAGAGCCTCAGGTTGGCCATCCCTGACATAAGCAATGAATCCCCAAAGAGTTAATTGACAAATTCAGCTCTGCTATATCTATATCCAGCAGTTACAAAGTTGCTTGGTTTTAAGCTACTGATTGTGTTTGTCTGACATCATGTGTCTGAAGTCCAAAAATGTGAAGTCCTTGACTTAAGTGACGTTGAAGGGAAAGTTGTCACCTGCTCCGGTGCAGCTGCCATCCTTTACCTGTGTCATTATTTGCTTCCTGCAATCAGCTATCAGTCCGGTATCGGACCATCAAAGCTTGGAGGCTGCAGGTAATGAGGTGGGCGATACCCGCACTCCGCACAGGCCTTGGACTTTGCTTAAATAACGCAGACTGTTTGATCTTCATGGTCAGGCCGTGTAGTGTGTGATCAGCACCGCAGCACCACATAGTAGGGGAAGCAACAGGCAGTATTCCAATATAACTTATTATATACTCCGCATTATACGCAAAGAGTGGTCTCTTCAATATTCACATACTATGAAATTACCCTCTCCCTAAGGGTGGTCCTTTCATCCCACTTTCCACCCCTCATCACTTCTCTTACTATCACCCATCATTCTATTTTCCCTATTTCATTGCTTCAGATCTACCCTCTCCTGCATGTAATAATGTAATAATCCTGTGAAAACAGGGGTCCCTCTATCTGCTTCTATCATTTCTTTAATTTCTACTAATTAATGGGAACTTTATTATTTACAACCACATGCTAAAAAGCAGCCATAGTATGGTGGTATGAATTCAGTCCTGGTATGTTGGTATAATTCAGTCCTTGTATGGTGGTATTATTCAGTACTTATATGTTGGAATTATTCAGTCCTGGTAGGTGCTATTATTCAGTCCTTGTATGTTGGTATTATTCAGGTCTTGTATGGTGGTAATATTCAGTCCTGGTATGTTGGTATAATTCAGTCCTGGTAGGTGGTATTATTCAGTCCTTGTATGTTGGTATTATTCAGGTCTTGTATGGTGGTAATATTCAGTCCTGGTATGTTGGTATTATTCAGGTCTTGTATGGTGGTAATATTCAGTCCTGGTATGTTGGTATAATTCAGTCCTGGTAGGTGGTATTATTTAGTCCTGGTATGTTGGTATTATTCAGTACTTATATGTTGGAATTATTCAGTCCTGGTAGGTGGTATTATTCAGTCCTTGTATGTTGGTATTATTCAGTCCTTGTATGTTGGTATTATTCAGTCCTTGTATGTTGGTATTATTCAGTCCTGGTAGGTGGTATTATTCAGTCCTGGTATGTTGGTATAATTCAGTCCTGGTATGTTGGTATTATTCAGTCCTTGTATTTTGGTATTATTCAGTCCTTGTATGTTGGTATTATTTAGTCCTTGTATGGTGGTATTATTCAGTCCTTGTATGGTGGTATTATTCAGTCCTGGTAGGTGGTTTTATTCAGTCCTGGTCTGTAAGTATTATTCAGTCCTGGTCTGTTGGTATTACCAGGGGCGGACACAGACAGCAGAGGGAGGGCCTAGGGTGTTTCATTTTTCCATAGATGTGATTTTCATATGACTTTGCTTACGCCCCGAGTCTCAGTGATGTAAAATATATATATGCCACATTTCAAGAAGATTGGATAATATTTAGGGATTGCACACATTGATTACACTTTTATTACTACTCTCACTCCTGTACCTAGGAGGTTGGTCTAAAAACAACTTCAGTTTCAGGATCCCAGGGGCTCTGCATCAAGCAAGGTGGATGGCAAAGGCAATATATGCACTTAAAATTGTCCTCTTCACTAAGCAGTTGAATATTCCTCAACGAGAATTGAAAGGAATGAAACGGGTTGCACATTTTGTCAGCCTCATATACAGTATGTTCGCTTTTTACACGAGGCAATTGTAAGTTGATGGGCTCCAAAGAATGATTTGGATATGCTACAGCTTCTGACCACTTACCCAGATGCAGATGTAAAAAAAAAAAGTGCTCTCACAGTTGCTAAGAGACACCTTTGGTATCTGTCAGAAACAAACGTAGGTTTGACTTTTTGGACGAACTTATTACTCAGACTGTGAAGGAAAATATGACAAAAAATTTAGAAACCAAACCTGCAAAGAAAAAGAAAATGAAACGATTAGAGGGTAAAAACCTAGTTTTTAAAGGAAAAGACCATAATGAGAGGCAGAGGAGTGAGACAGGGGTGTGATTATGTGGCTAGAGATGAAAAATTTAACTGTCGGCCAGTACAGGCCCCAAAAATTTGGCAATAGGCATTCACCTGACAGCAAAGAACTTTGGATTCTGTGGCTGGAGGTACATTAGGAGGTCACAGGATAAAAATGTAACTGTCGGCCAGTACAGGCCCCAAAATTAGGCATTCACCTGACATAAAAGGCCTTTTATACCGCTGTATATACATAAGCCAAGGACCATTCTTTTTTCTGGGTGGTGGCGGATATGTGTGGGCTGGAATGAGGAAAGTGGTCATCACAGGTGTTGAATTCCTCCAAGATCCATGCCTCATTCATTTGTAAAAATGTGTGGTAGTCCACACTGTCGTGATCTAGGCGAGTGCGCTTATCGGTCACGATCCCCCCTGCTGCGCTGAACGTCCTTTCGGACAGGACACTCAACGAGGAGCAAGCCAAGAGTTCCATGGCAAATTGTGCCAGCTCTGGCCACAGGTCAAACCTGCACACCCAGTAGTCAAGGGGTTCCTCGCTTCTCAGAGCGTCCACATCGGCCGTTAACCCGATGTAGTCGGACACCTGTCGGTCTAGGCGTTCCCTGACGCTGGATCTGGAGGGCGGCTGTCGATGGGTTGGCTGCAAGAATGATCTCATATCCGAAGTGACCAACACATCTTCAACCCACCCTCTTCTTGCAGGCGTGGTAGGATTGATACCTGCACCTGTTTCACTGTGGGTGACAATTCCTCTGCCAGTGCCCGCAATAGCAGAATGCAGCATCTCACGCAGCAAGGCCTGAAAATGCTGCATTCTGACAGCCCTCTGTGATGCTGGTAACATGTCCGCCATTTTGTGTTTGTACTGGGGGTCTAAGTACGTTGCCACCCAGTACAGGTACTTGACCTTTATGCTTTTTATACGGGGGTCCCTCTTCAAACACTGGAGCACGAAGGCCCCCATTTGCACTAAATTGGAAGCGGTGGAGCAGCCTGGCTCCTGCTCATCGCCCAAGAGAATGTCGTCCTCGGTCTCTTCCCCTGAGCCACGGACAACACCAGGGATCCCAGAAAAGTTTAAAGCCTGCTCTTCTTGCTCCTCTTCCGCCCCGGCACTATCCTCCTCTGACTCCTCTTCAGACTCCTGCTGACTCGTCTCAGATGGAGTAGCCCCCCTGGGAATTCATTCAGCATTGCAACTTCCTCATCTTCCAGCTCCTGCTCCTCGACGGCTTGATCAATGACACGACGCAATGCACGCTCCAGAAAGAAGGCAAAAGGTACAATGTCACTGATGGCGCCCTGGCGACAACTGACCAGTTTGGTGATCTCATCAAACGGCCGCAGAAGTCTGCATGCGTCATGCATGCCAGAACCTGTCCTGCCGCAGAGTTCGTACAGGTAGTCGTTAACGGCACATTTCTGCTGGAGCAGCCTATCAAGCATATACAAGGTGGAGTTCCAGCGTGTCGGGCAGTCACAAATCAGACGTCTGACAGGCAGGTGGTGTCACCGCTGAACATCAGCAAGGCGAGCCATGGCCGTGTAAGATCTTCTAAAATGGCCAGCCGCAAGACGTTCTGGACCCCGGGATATTTGGCAATGAATTGCTGCACAACTTTAGGACGTGTGCCATGCACGTGTGTAATTTTGCCCTGTTTCAGCTCGCTCAGCAGATTGGCACCTTTGTCGCACACCACTTTACCAACTCTCAAATTGAGCCACTGATCGGCCTGTGACCGCAGAGCTGAAAGGAGTGCAGGAGCGGTGTGGCTCTTGGCTTCCAGGCACAACAGCCGCAGCACAGCATGGCAACGTCTCACCTGGCACGTCGAATAGGTTCTGGGTTTCTCAGCTTGGGGGGCACAGCGGAAGAGACGGTAGCAGTGGAAAAGGAGGAGTCAGCCGAGGAGGAGACAGAGGATGGAGTAGGAGGAGGAGAAGAAGAGGCAGGCCTGCATGCAATCAGTGGCGGGAACACCAAATCCACACGGGTGCCACGGGTTACATGCTTGACGGCCGTCGGAAGGTTCACCCAGTGGTCAGTAAAAGTTATGTACCTTCCCTGCCCGTGTTTGCTAGACCATATGTCTGTGGTCAGATGTATCTTGGCACCGACACTGTGTGCCAGAGATATATTCACTTGCCGCTGAACATGGCCATATAGCTCTGGGATGCCCTTCTGAGAGAAATATTTTCTTCCGGGGACCTTCCATCGTGGTGTGGCAATGGCCACAAATTTTCTAAAGGCCTCTGAGTCCATCAATTTATATGGCAGCAGTTGGCGGGCTAGCAGTCCCGGTATCCAGCATCATCATTTTCTTACGCTCGAACATTTGGGCCACGGAAGCCTGCCTCGGGCCAGATGAACGCGACGACGGAAAGGTGGAAGGTGGAGTGGAAGACAAATGGGAGGAGAGAGGAGAAGGAGAAGAGGCAGGACGTGGAGCACTGGGAGTGTGGCTTTGTGGGTTCTGATGGTGTTGCTCTCACTGGGCTCGGTGATGGGAGGCCTTCTTAAGGCGGTCGTCCCTAGGTTGGTGTTGGGCTTACCGCAATTTATGCATTGACAGCACAGGCTGCAGATGGCAACACTATCAGCAGCTGACACGTTAAAAAAAGCCCACACCGTGGAGCCATGTGTCGGGGCGTCCTGGGAGCGCAAGATGTGACCGTGCATGGTGGATGGCTCGCTCCAGATACATTTACAGTCTGCTTTTTGACTCCTGTGAACTGTAAGTTCTGCCTGCTTCTCCTCCTTCTCCTCCCTATCTGCTGCTCCGTCTTTCCCTCTGAACTCCCCTCCTCTTCCTCTCTTGTGGGCACCCACGTGACGTCCATCGACACGTCATCATCGTCACCTTCACCACCATCAAGTCTGGTGCGTCCTTTGACGTAATTGCACGCACCTACTGCAACTTCCCACTTAGGCTCCGGCCTGGTGCACCTGCCCGACCCCTACCATCCCTGCGGAATGGCCTGCCTCTTCCTCTGCCTGTCATTTTCAAAATGACCCTCTGCCTAAGTCCGTAGAGAAGAGCAGTATTTGTGGAAGAAGGTATATCGCAGCCCTCAATCAGTATTTTGTGGAAGAAGGTATATCACACCCCTCAAGCAGTTTTTTTGGGGGGAAACAGGTATATCACACCAGTTGCATTAGTTGTTCCAATAGCGTTTGTCCCTCTGTGTACCTGCAGTATCGCAGCAGAACCGCACACAACTGCTGCACAATACAAATACACTATAATATACTTTCTATGATAGAAAGTATATTATAAGTATATCATACCCCTCAGTAAGTCACACATATCGATATCACACCTATACCAGTCCTTAAAAGGACTTTTGTGGCCCTATTAGCTAGCGTTTGGTGTCCCTAACAGCCTGTCCCTGCTCCACACAGCAACCTCTCCGTACACTGGCAAAACACTGAATGTAAAATGGCGGCCAGATCGGGTTCTGTTATAGGGTTGGGGGTATGTCCATGTGCTGAAACGTCTCAATTGGCTGTCCTGTACCACCTGATGGATGTGTCATGGATCATAGATTGGTGCTATGCAAAAAAATATGGCGCGTGTCGAATATCGCCATATGTTTGCATCTTCGGCGAACGAGCAAAGTTCAACGTGAAACGACCGCCGGGCGAACCGCATGGCCATCTCTATTGTTCAGTAAAGGTATTGTTATATTTGTAGTGGTATGTTGGCCATTTTAATAATGGCATGACAGTATTATTTACCCATGGTACAGTATGGTGGTTATAATCAGTGATGGTATGCCAGTATTAAGGCGCTGGTTTTGCTGCTTTCTCCGCATCAGAATCCGTGCCAAAAGATGACTCCAAGGAGCCTCCCATTTATTTCAATGGGAGGCAGTGCTTGTTTTTTTTTTTCCAGTGCAGTTCATACCGTGCCAGAAAAAAGAAGCAGCATGCCCTATCTTGGTGCAGAATCCATGCTGAATCTCCTGTTGAAATTAATCGAAAGTGGAAGAAAATAAAAACACGGCATACGCGAGCAGAAAATGCAGTTTTGCATTGAAGAATACACCCGTAAAAAACACGTAAAAAAACACCAAAAATATGCGCCGCTCCTGGTCTCCACATGTGCTCAGATGAAAACATCCGGTGTCGGGGGGGAGGGGGTCCAACCAATTGCAGGTGGTGATGGGGACGAGCCTCCCTAATGTCACCCGCGATGCTAGGGAGACTCGTCCCTGCCTGCCATTGGCTGCTCCAGCCGACACCAGATGTTTTCATCCACGCACGGGGAGAAGCAGCAGTGGCAGTGCGGGGACCAGGAGCGGCGCAGGGAGCGAGGACCCTGGTAGGTATATTCATTGTGAGGGGCCCAGCACATGGGGGGGCTTTTGTTAGTGTCGGATAACCCCTTTAAAATAACTTGCTTTTAAAATCAGGGCAGATTCCTCAATGATTTTCGGTGGCGGATTTTTAAAATCTGTTGTGTGAATGCGCCCTTTCACTACATGCAGGCTCGGACTGGCCCACAGGGGTACAGGTGAATCCCCCGGTGGGCCCCTGAGCAAGGTGGCCCCTAGTCTCCCACCCACTGTACAAGTGGCACATAACACAGTAGACTTACTGCACTCCATACATATATTCAATGTCCAGCACCTCCACCAGCCTATGTTCATATAAAAAACCTGATAGATTATTAAAGGAACTCCCCAGTGTATTATTATAGACACGATCAGAGCTGAGATGACTTCTAGGTATAGAGGAAACTGCCAGTGTCCTCTTCTCCCCAGGACCTACCTTCTCAAAGTTCCTGCAGGGACCCCCGTATTCAATCATCTGGTAGCATCTTGCTGCTGTGTGAGCAGGTAATATTTGAATGTATCTATATGGTGGGCCTCCAAAATAAATTTTACTGGTGGGCCCTAGGCACCCCTGTCCGACACTGACTACATGCACAAGTATTTTTATGTCATCTGGGCTCATTCCACAGAGAATCCACTGACCTTCCAACCAACATTGTAATAAATAATTTACTGGAGGCAACAACAATGTATCAATCATCCTAATTACATTTCAGAGTTGTATTCAGATCTGACCCCTCCGCTGTACAAATACTACATAGCAAAGCAAACATGATATAGACAAGTTGTCGGCCCGGTCAGTGACGAACTGTTCTGTGTTTTCTAGTCATGAAACTCTATCTTTGAAGTGGAATTGCTTCATATCTAACAGTATCGGAAGAAGATTAACCACATTTTCATTCCCTTTGATGTCTCCGGTGGAAGTTTTTGTAAAAAAAAAAAAGCAATTCCACAAGAATTATTATTATTATTATTATTATTATTATTAGTGTTGAGCGAATCTCAATCCGAATGTCAGGGAAAATTTGATTCGCCGCAAAGCTGAATTTCCTTGAGCTTCATGATAGCGAATCAATTTTCCCTGAATGGCGGTAAAAAAAAATAATAATCATACTTACCTTATCCAATTAAGTGCGAAGAGCCTGCCGCCGCCATTTTGATTGAAGATCCCGCACAAAATCCTGTCACATACGTCACCACAGGCCTCGCAAGATTCCTCACTAGATCGTCAATCAGGATTGCGGCGGCCGGCTCTTCACGATCAAATGGATGAGGTAAGTATGATTTTATTTTTATTTTTTTACACTGTATTATTGCTGACAGATGCTGCAATCAGCTATGAATGCGGCATCTAAGGGATACAATGATGGGGAGCGGCACAATTGCCGTTCCCTGTCATTGCACCCAATACATACAAAGAAATGCGCTTCATGAAAAAGTAATTTATGGGAGAGGCTTAAAGGCAGCAGACGAGGAGAAGCACTTACCCCTGACCTAAGCTGGCTGTGTTGTGCCAGGAGCCAGGAGCGAGGGTAAGCCTAGCAGTGGGCAAAAAGAAACGAGGAGAGCGGAGCAGTGACAAAACATTTAATTCCTCTCAGAGCAAGAGGTTACAGAAAGCCTGGGCAGTCTCAACATTCGGGTTTGGAATGTACCTCGTAAAACAAGAGGAACGCCAATAACCCATGCTTTTAATCACTTGCGCCGGGACTCCATTTATCAAAGCTGCGGACGCAGCTCCAATCCGGAATGAATGCCCAGTGATGACCAGCGGGTTATAGCCGAGACCTGAAGCCAGCGTCCTGATGTGAGATATGAACTGGACTGAAAACAGGAAATTCCCATGGAAAGGCAGCAGCGGGCAATCTAGGGGAGCATTTTGCAGTAGTGCTAGCAATTGTTGGAGGTCCATGACCGGACACCAAACGTTTGAAGTACGGAAAAACCCGACCTCGGTGGGAGGCCCATGTTGATTGGACTTAGTGGACGGTAACCAGAGGACAAAATGGTCATGGACCCAGGACAATTGCCGCACTTGCGAGCCCTGAAGCTTGGAGGTGGTGCTAGTGAACTCGCCTGGCCTAAGGAAACCATAAAGCCCAAGGTACATAGCTGCCTTAATGACCAAGCTAGGAGAGTTCCCAAAAGGATGTCCATCCAGCGCGGAAGAAAACCTCCTAAACATCTCGCCGGAGACAGGCTGTCTTCGGGCAGGAGGGGCATCCCCGCTCTTCTGGATTCCCCTAAGAGCAGCCTTGACTGCTTGAACCGAAAAAATGGAACCTCCACTTGGACTGCGAAGCATGGAGCAGTGCTGGATTCCGGCTAAGTACAGCTTAATGGTGTTGTAAGACAGCCTGAGGTTGCGATAACAATGTGCTATGAACGCCAGGATGTAGGAGATGTCGTCCAAGCAACCTTGCGGGTGAGACCTGGAGAATTCTTTATAAACCTTATAGCCGGCTTGGTAATTCCTGACAGTGTTGGAGGAGAGGGAATGTTGTACCAGGTTCCTGGCGTGAGAAAAGAGGGACTCCAGGGAATGGAAGGCCGGGAGAGGGGACCCCGCGGGATCTGCTCCTGGCATCACCTGGAAAAAGAGGGGGTAATTAAAGCGGGACAGAGCATCCGCAGCTACATTCTCGACCCCTGGGATGTGGCTACAAAACACATGAAAGTTATAGGTAAGGAAGAGCCAAACTAGTCTGCGGAGGATGGACATGATCCTGAAAGATTTCGCCCGACCTTTCAAGATAATGTCAACCAATGCTTGGTTATCAGTGACAAACATCACATGTGCGTTCGTCCACCGATGACCCCATACTTGAGCCGCCGCCACAATAGGGTAAAGTTCTAGGAGGGAAGAAGAGCTCAGACTTTCGGGGTCCGACCGGACTTCTACGGGCCACTGACCAGCCATCCAATGGGACCCAAAAATAGCTGCGAACCCGCGGGACGCAGCTGCGTCCGAAAAAATGGTAGGGTATGACGGCCCCCATGAGGGCACGAAAAGGGAAATGCCGTTCCATGAGGATAAGAACAGTGACCACATGGCCAAGTCCGCCCTGGCATGGCTGTCCAGATGGACGATGCTGTCCTGGTCAGGAGCCGAAGGCAACAACTGGAGCAGCCTGGAGGGGAATGCCCTGCCCTGTGGCATGATCCTGGAGGCGAAATTGAACGGCCCCAAAAAGGATTGAAGCTCAACCCTGGATAGATGGTCTGAGGACACGGCATAGGAAATCACCGCCCGGCAACTAGCGAGTTTGTCCTCCGGGAGACTGGCCTCCATCCGGATGGAATCCAGAATGATGCCTAGAAACGTCACCCTATTGGCAGGGCCCTCTGTTTTGGCGTGGGCTACCGGGACCTGCAGGCTGGAAAAAATTTGGAGAAGAGTAGCCAGATTGCCCGATCCACCATGTGGACCCTCGATGATCAAGAAATTATCGAGGTAGTGGATGACCGTAGGCAAACCGCCATGGTGGAGGAGGATCCAATGCAAAGCCTTGGCAATTTGGTCGAACAACCATGGGCTACTCTTTGAACCAAATGTGAGTCTGTTCGCAAAATAGTAGCGACCAGCCCATCTAAGGCCATAGTAACCCCATAAATGCGGTTGAATAGGAAGGAGCTTAAAGGCGTCTGCGATATCCGCCTTCGCCAACCAGGAACCCCTGCCGGAGATCACAATGGCCTTAATTGCCTCATCAATAGAGGAATATTGCATGGAGAACTCCTCTGATGGGATAAGTGAGTTGAGGCTGGGTGTGGTAGAGGCATGAGGCGCGGACAGGTCATAGATTAACCGTTTTTTATTTGATGATTTTTTAGACACCAGGCCAATAGGATTAATGAGCCAGGAAGAAAAAGGTATAACCTCAAAAGGGCCAATGAGAAAACCCTTGTCAACCTCAGATTGGAGCAACTCCTCAACTGCCGCCGGGTCCTCAGAGGCAGACCTCAAGTTGCCACCTTCCCAAGACATCTGAGGAAGGGCAATAAGGCCCGTGTGGAAGCCTTCCGCGAAGCCAGACAGCAGGAATTGTACTAACCCTCTGTCGGGATGATCCCGCAGAAGGATGCCAAGCAGATCAAGGTCAATGTCTGCTAGTCAGGACTGTTTAGCAGACCTCTTGGGACAGGCGGGACGAGGGTGAGCCCTGAAGCACAACGAGCAAATGTGGAGAGCCCTGCAACCATTGAAGACACAACCATTTGCATTAAAGTTGTTACAGACCTGGCTCCTACCCAGGTACACTATGGGGCGACCAAGCTTGTCAACCCCGGGGGTGCCCAGTTGGGAACCCGAGGGGCCGGGCAGGGACCTATCCTGAATGGGGTTGACAGAGTTAGGACACCAGTCCGAGGAGTGAAATATGGACTGGCACACTGAACATGAAGGGGCCCTAAGACCCGCAAAGTGGCGGCAAAAAAGCTCCATGTCAATGTTGGCCCAGTTAGTGATAAACTGGAACTGAACCAGGGAAGCAGCAGCCTTAGCCGAGAAGTAGCGGTGGTAGTCGTAAAACGACGAGCCACCATATTTGTGCCCCAGGTCAGTGACAAGGTAGAGGTACGAGTCTAATTCCTCTCTCCTTCCAGGCTGGGCTGAACACATGATGTCCCTAAAAAGACTTCCTGTTAAGCCTTGCGTCCTTGGCCTTCAGAACGAGAGAGACGTCGCCACAGTTAATGACCCTGTTCTCAGGAAGATCTTGTGAGGCAATAAGAATGGAAGCCAAGTTCACATTCTTCCCTGCCAAAATATCTTTTTTGATGCCATCCGGAATGAAATGGGCAGGAGCCACCTGGGGAGTGAACATGGTAATACCTGGCGAGGACACCTGAGAAATAACGGACACTGCAGGAGGGTGTGACGCTTGGGAGGGCGCCGGGGCCCGAGACTCCAGCGCCGTCACTCTGGACTGAGCGTCCGCCACCGAGCAGACCAGGGAGTCGATAGTGGCTTGTAGATGTGACAGCGACTGCTGAATGGACATGATCCCTGGCTGGACACCTGACGGGCCCGGGCTGGTCATCAACAGTTTATACAATTCCGCTTTACGAGCAGAGGCCGGGTGAGGGATGCCTCTCCTGTTAAGTTCTGCGATGAGCCTGGGAATCGTCCAACTTCTCAGGGACACGGTGCCGGACTGACCGGAAACAGACGTTCCGCGGAGTGACATGGTGTCCTCCACGTCTGAGGCATGCGACATGCTTAACCTGCAGAGAAAGAAACAGTCCTGGATGACTATATGTGACCGGAACGTAGCACGACCGGTGCCCGAAAGAGAAAGGCTTGTGTCAGTCTGAGTAACGTACCTGAGGTTGCTGGATAAGACCTGTGCCGATGTCTTGGTTCACCTGACCTCAGCCAAATGTCGGATGAATGAAACAGGCAAGAATCCGTTCCTGGGAGAACAAATCTTGTCGAGTCGGAAGGAGGACTGACTGGGGAGATGACAGCCTGGGTGATCCAGCCGACAGAGGCAGGTATGAGCCTGGGCGATCCAGGAGACAGAGGCAGGTATGAGCCTGGGCGATCCAGGAGACAGAGGCAGGTATGAGCCTGGGCGATCCAGCCGACAGAGGCAGGTATGAGCCTGGGCGATCCAGCCGACAGAGGCAGGTATGAGCCTCGACGATCCAGAAGACAGAGGCAGGTATGAGCCTGGGCGATCCAGGAGACAGAGGCAGGTATGAGCCTGGGCGATCCAGGAGACAGAGGCAGGTATGAGCCTGGGCGATCCAGGAGACAGAGGCAGGTATGAGCCTGGGCGATCCAGGAGACAGAGGCAGGTATGAGCCTGGGCGATCCAGGAGACAGAGGTAGGTATGAGCCTGGGCGATCCAGGAGACAGAGGTAGGTATGAGCCTGGGCGATCCAGGAGTCAGAGGCAGGTATGAGCCTGGGCTATCCAGGAGACAGAGGTAGGTATGAGCCTGAACGGTCCAGGAGACAGAGGTAGGTATGAGCCTGGGCGATCCAGGAGACAGAGGCAGGTATGAGCCTGGGCGATCCAGGAGACAGAGGCAGGTATGAGCCTGGGCGATCCAGGAGACACAGGTAGGTATGAGCCTGGGCGATCTAGGAGACAGAGGCAGGTATGAGCCTGGGCGATCCTGGAGACAGAGGTAGGTATGAGCCTGAGCGGTCCAGTAGACAGATGTAGGTATGATCCTGAGCGGTCCAGGAGACAGAGGTAGGTATGAGCCTGGGCGATCCAGGAGACAGGGGTAGGTATGAGCCTGGGCGATCCAGGAGATAGAGGTAGGTATGAGCCTGGGCGATCCAGGAGACAGAGGAAGGTATGAGCCTGGGCGATCCAGGAGACAGAGGCAGGTATGAGCCTGGGCGATCCAGGAGACAGAGGCAGGTATGAGCCTGGGCGATCCTGGAGACAGAGGCAGGTATGAGCCTGAGCGGTCCAGGAGACAGATGTAGGTATGAGCCTGAGCGGTCCAGGAGACAGAGGAAGGTATGAGCCTGGGCGATCCAGGAGACAGAGGCAGGTATGAGCCTGGGCGATCCAGGAGACAGAGGCAGGTATGAGCCTGGGCGATCCTGGAGACAGATGTAGGTATGAGCCTGAGCGGTCCAGGAGACAGATGTAGGTATGAGCCTGAGCGGTCCAGGAGACAGAGGTAGGTATGAGCCTGGGCGATCCAGGAGACAGGGGCAGGTATGAGCCTGGGCGATCCAGGAGACAGAGATAGGTATGAACCTGGGCGAACCAGGAGACAGAGGCAGGTATGAGCCTGGGCGATCCAGGAGATAGAGGTAGGTATGAGCCTGGGCGATCCAGGAGACAGAGGAAGGTATGAGCCTGGGCGAACCAGGAGACAGAGGTAGGTATGAGCCTGGGCGATCCAGGAGACAGAGGTAGGTATGAGCCTGGGCGATCCAGGAGACAGAGGTAGGTATGAGCCTGGGCGATCCAGTGGGAAACAGAAAAACACAGCATACAAATAAAAGAACATGCACATATAGCACGGTCCTGCTGCCACTACAGATCAGTGCAGATGACGGCAGGCAAATGGTCAGTGAGCAGTGACCGCGTATGTTCAGGCTGAAGCTGTGTGTTTCCAACCCAGGTGAGTCGTACTCATGGCAATTGGACTTCACAATAATCTGCTGTGTCAGTGTATCCAAGCTAATCAGAGTAAAACCTATGCTGAGATGCTATAGCTAAGCCATGTGTTATACCGTCTGCTGTATCTGAAACTAACATGTTCGGTACTGTCAGCTAATCTGTTGTATCTAAACCTATCATGTGTGACATTTTTCCCTGAGCTGTGTAACTAACCATATATTGTTTATGGGGTTATGTCCTAATCTACATCTAGATGAGTCCCCCAGATCTCCCCATGCCGCATCATATAGACTCCCTGTCATAGAATACATCTGCCTGTGCCCTCCAGACCTAAAATGTCGCATTACATGTACTGATAGCCTAGTCTAGAGCTATACATGACCTCCAGATGCCATAAATCATAGGGCACATCACATGGGCTCATTGTCCTATGGTACAGCTGCATGTGTCCTACAGATCTCATAAATCGCATTACCTGGACTCACTATCCTATACTATAACTACAGCAGTGGTTCACGACATGCGTTCCACGCTGGAACGCACGCCGACCCCGCGACCGGAAGCAGGGAAACACCTGGGCACGGATCGGGGGAGCCCTGTGGAGGAGATGAACTGAGGGACGGAGCTTACCCGTCCTGACGCTGCATGTAAGTGGTAAAACACCCGAGTCCGGGAGCGGATATCCACGTGGAACGCACGCCGATCCCGTGACCGGAAGCAGGAAACATGTGACCGCTGATCGGAGGAGCCATGTGGAGGGGACGGGACTGAGGGAAGTTAGCTACCTGTCCTGGGGACGAGTACCAGCGGTGTACAAGCGGCGAACGGAGCGGACTGTAGCAGTGCAAGCGAGGCGACTCCTTATCCAGCGTGTGAACAGAAGCGCCCAGAGGAGATGGGGCCGGCGCTTAAGAAGGTCAGACGCCCCTCCCACAAATTCAGGCTGACTTTTCAGCCTTCCAACTTGTCATGAAGCAAAATATTTTGTAAAATTCGGCAAATCAAATTTTTCAACACTTCTCTCATCACTAATTATTATTATTATTATTATTATTAGTATTATTATTATTATTCCTGTTATTATTTTGATGCTATAATTCACTTGTAGAGGGTCTATGATAGTGATGATACTAATCATAGGTGACTACTAGTGTTGAGCAAATCGAAGCGTCCGAAGTCGAATTCGATCTGAAGTTTAGGAAAAATTTGATTCGCCACAAAGCCGAATTTCCTCGCGCTTCGCGGTAATGAATCATTTTTCCTCGGTTGTGTGAAAGGGGCCTTACAGCTGCAGACGCCGGGAAATCATCTGCCCTTTAAGAGTCAGCAACTCAAGTTTCATGTTCACCCAAGTTCAAAAAATATCACTGGATTTTTTGTGCATTATTATCACTATTTCAAAGTCACCTCCGTCGTGCAGAATTCACAGCGTTGACTCCTTAAACTTCGCTCAGTTTATCAATACTTTCAAGCAGACGGTCAACGGTGACATTGCAGAGGAAATTAGGCAACTAAGCAAAATATCATGGAAAATTAATTGTCATTTCTGAAGTTGTCATTGAAGAGGAAAATGACACAATTTGACTGTAAAGTTGATAAATATTTCCAAAACTCCACTGATTATAGGTCATCTCTTAAATCCAAAGTAAGACCAAGTTCCAAGGCGAACTCCACCCCAATGCGGCCGTTTTAATTTTTGCTGATTGATTTTTTTCCTCCTCGCCTTCCAAGAGCCATAATCTTTTTATTTCTCCATTCACACAGCCATATCAGGGAGTATGATTACAGCGATATCAAATTTATATAGTTCTGTTATTTACTAAGTGATCGTTTTTTTATTTTTTTTTGCTGTGCATGTCAAGCTGTACTTTCTGTTAATACTATTTTTGGATATGTGCTGTATCCCAGACCTTGGGGGTATCTGCAATTGTTTGGTTTGGTATGTTATGTTTTGCTATGTTCATATATGCCCTGTATGTACACCAGCAGTTGAGGCATGGTTTGGCATTAGGAATGGGACTAGTCATCTTGTTCCTCCTCTCTTGGTAAAAGTGGCCCTACTTCCTGCCAGGAGGGCGGGGGGGGGGGGGGGGGGGGGGGGGTTCTAGCTAGGACTCCAAGGAGAGAGGAAGCACATCTGATTGCTCCGACTCCGGACCAGGATTAGGCCCAGCTCATCTGTGTGACCGCTACTCCAGAGAGGCTGCAATAATATAGAGCTACAGATATATTCAAAGCTACAGCACTACAGTCAGCTGAGTGACCAGCTACTACAGCTATACAGACCTTGCTGCAGGTCAAGGACTACAGCTCAGACACCCATCACCTGGATTACATCTGGGTCAGACCAATTGAAAAGCCTGCATTACACAGTGGACACCCATAGCCACAAACCCTGAATTACACATAAAGATGCATCCCATCATAGAATTCCCCAGAAAGGACATGCCCCCTTGACAGTTTATGTCAGTCAGATGCCCCATCATAATATGTTGGACACAGATGCCCCATAATGATATGTGAGACACAGATGCCCCATAATTATATGCTGGACCCAGGTGCCCCATATAATATAACGGACACAGATGCCAATACAATAGTACATTATATTCCCTCAAAATAGTGTGTAGAGCACCCTTCGATTAGTTTATCGCTGACTTGACGTAGACTTAAAACTCCTGGGTACTAATGCAAAGTCTGTTAAATGGGGGCTGTTGCAGATTTTCCATTGGCTCCCGTGAGCTTCAAGTTCATGCGCCATTTCTAATACTAGTGTTTTCTTGTGTAGCAGAAGGGCTTTGGCCCCTGTCAAAGATTAGGGCCATGTGTGACTGCTACCTCCGCACCCTTTCAGCTGCACTCCTTCAAGAACGGAACAATCTTTCTAAATGTGCGGATGTACCACCGATATATATGGCGATGTTCAGACACAATGACCTAAAAATAAATCCATACCCTTTGCCTTTGCCTATAAACTATCTTTCTGCCACTTCCATGTGAAGTACTGTACAGCATATACAGTCTCTTTGTATATATAATATATTAGTTCCCTGTAAACCTAAGGGATTTCCTATTTTTGTCCATTTTTGGCCCCGGCCTCTGTTTATTCAGTTATTACCTCTATCCTCAAATATTCTAAATAAAATGGAAATGAAAACATAAAATACAATGGAGGGAAGTAAAAAAAAAAAAGGCAATCAAAATTCCAAAATCAAAGCCTCTGGGTTATGTAAGTTTACAGGGCAGTGACTTCTATAGAATTCTACATATGGGAATGCCATAAAATTCTGCGTCCTCCGTGTCTGACAACATCCTGCCAGACATAATGTGTTTCTCAGTCCCGGTGAACAAGTCATGAAAGTGCAGAATGTCTGTGAAATCGAGAAGGGAAAATAAGAATGTATAATGACCCACAGACACAAAAGCCGAGCTCCCGGAAATTCTAGCAGTGCCTGAGTGGGCTGATTGTAAATGCTGCACATATAGGATACACTGTAACCGTCCGAGATACAGGAAACAGAGGAGAAAGTCCTGGAACATTAGGAAAGCTTCACAGCAATGAAAGGGATGGGAATAATTCACTTTTATTTAATGCCCACAGCCTGCCTCCTGAAACAGAAATGGCATACTTACCTGCTCCCCACCGCCCCAGGCCTCGGCACTGCCTAATGATGTGTCCATGTTTCGGTTCACGGACTGTTTACATCCAGCACTGAATGGACATGGTCACATGCTTTGCTGCAGCCAATAACTGTAGTTGTATTCTTGTACATAGGAGCAGTATTATAGTAGTTATATTCTTATACATAGGAGGCAGTATTATAGTAGTTATATTCTTGTACATAGGAGGCAGTATTATAGTAGTTATATTCTTGTACATAGGAGCAGTATTATAGTAGTTATATTCTTGTACATAGGAGCAGTATTATAGTAGTTATATTCTTGTACATAGGAGCAGTATTATAGTAGTTATATTCTTGTACATTAGAGGAGCAGTATTATAGTAGTTATATTCTTGTACATAGGAGCAGTATTATAGTAGTTATATTCTTGTACATAGGAGCAGTATTATAGTAGTTATATTCTTGTACATAGGAGCAGTATTATAGTAGTTATATTCTTGTACATAGGAGCAGTATTATAGTAGTTGTATTCTTGTACACAGGAGGCAGTATTATAGTAGTTATATTCTTGTACATAGGAGCAGTATTATAGTAGTTATATTCTTGTACATAGGAGCAGTATTATAGTAGTTATATTCATGTACATAGGTGCAGTATTATAGTAGTTATATTCTTGTACATAGGAGCAGTATTATAGTAGTTATATTCCTGTACATAGGAGCAGTATTATAGTAGTTATATTCTTGTACATAGGAGCAGTATTATAGTAGTTATATTCTTGTACATAGGAGGCAGTATTATAGTAGTTATAGTCTTGTACATTGGAGCAGTATTATAGTAGTTATATTCTTGTACATAGGAGCAGTATTATAGTAGTTATATTCTTGTACATAGGAGCAGTATTATAGTAGTTATATTCTTGTACATAGGAGGCAGTATTATAGTAGTTATATTCTTGTACATAGGAGACAGAATTATAGTAGTTATATTCTTGTACATAGGAGGCAGTATTATAGTAGTTATATTCTTGTACATAGGAGCAGTATTATATTAGTTATATTCTTGTACATAGGAACAGTATTATAGTAGTTATATTCTTGTACATAGGAGCAGTATTATAGTAGTTATATTCTTGTACATAGGAGGCAGTATTATAGTAGTTATATTCTTGTACATAGGAGACAGAATTATAGTAGTTATATTCTTGTACATAGGAGCAGTATTATAGTAGTTATATTCTTGTACATAGGAGGCAGTATTATAGTAGTTATAGTCTTGTACATTGGAGCAGTATTATAGTAGTTATATTCTTGTACATAGGAGCAGTATTATAGTAGTTATATTCTTGTACATAGGAGACAGAATTATAGTAGTTATATTCTTGTACATAGGAGGCAGTATTATAGTAGTTATATTCTTGTACATAGGAGGCAGTATTATAGTAGTTATATTCTTGTATATAGGAGCAGTATTATAGTAGTTATATTCTTGTACATAGGAGGCAGTATTATAGTAATTATATTCTTGTACATAGGAGGCAGTATTATAGTAGATATATTCTTGTACATAGGAGGCAGTATTATAGTAGTTATAGTCTTGTACATAGGAGCAGTATTATAGTAGTTATATTCTTGTACATAGGAGCAGTATTATAGTAGTTATATTCTTGTACATAGGAGGCAGTATTATAGTAGTTATAGTCTTGTACATTGGAGCAGTATTATAGTAGTTATATTCTTGTACATAGGAGCAGTATTATAGTAGTTATATTCTTGTACATAGGAGGCAGTATTATAGCAATTATATTCTTGTACATAGGAGCAGTATTATAGTAGTTATATTCTTGTACATAGGAGACAGAATTATAGTAGTTATATTCTTGTACATAGGAGGCAGTATTATAGTAGTTATATTCTTGTACATAGGAGGCAGTATTATAGTAGTTATATTCTTGTACATAGGAGCAGTATTATAGTAGTTATATTCTTGTACATAGGAGGCAGTATTATAGCAGTTATATTCTTGTACATAGGAGCAGTATTATAGTAGTTATATTCTTGTACATAGGAGACAGAATTATAGTAGTTATATTCTTGTACATAGAAGGCAGTATTATAGTAGTTATATTCTTGTACATAGGAGCAGTATTATAGTAGTTATATTCCTGTACATAGGAGCAGTATTATAGTAGTTATATTCTTGTACATAGGAGCCGTATTATAGTAGTTATATTCTTGTACATAGGAGCAGTATTATAGTAGTTATATTCTTGTACATAGGAGGCAGTATTATAGTAGTTATATTCTTGTACATAGGAGGCAGTATTATAGTAGTTATATTCTTGTACATAGGAGGCAGTATTATAGTAGTTATATTCTTTATCAAATTTCTTTTTATTTGAGAAAAGTACAAAGTCATGTAAGGAGTCATACATCTCGTGTCCAGACGCAGCTGGTCAAATACAAATTCAGCAAACACAATGTATTCAGGATGATTGCATACACGACTTCCGATAATAGAGTGAAATATGTAAACAAATATCTGATGAGGGGGGTATAACAAGACAAAGGGAGGCGGGTTGGGGGAAGAGAGGGGAGGGGGAGAGTTGGATGTCAATCATAGTCTAAAGTCAAGACATATCTAAGCCTAGAATTTGCGATATAGCTTCCAAGGAGACCATAGCTTTACAAAAACTGCCCTAGAGTGATTCTCCCAATGGGCTAACTCTTCAAACCGATATAGTTGGTCAATTTTTTCGGTCCACATCAAGAACGATGGGGCTGATTCATTTTTCCATAATAGAGGAATCAGCAGTCGAGCTGCTGTAATAAGCATGGTTTGTAGGTTATGCTTTGAAGGGGTGAGCGTGCTATTTGGACACCAGAGCAACAAGAGTTTTGCATCTAAGGTAGTCTGGATATTACATATCTTGCTTATAGCTGCTTCTACTTCTACCCAAAACGGTTTTATTTTATCACAACTCCACCAGATATGAGATAAAGAGCCAAGACCTCCTCCACACCTCCAGCAACTGCTTGGGATAGCGGGATTAAGCTTGTGAAGGAATTCTGGTGTCTTATACCATCTTGTAAGTAATTTATAAGAGTTCGCCTGGATTTTAATACAACGGTTGAAACCATGTGAGTGTGTGAGGATGAACGCTTTTTCAGGTTCTGACAGAGTCAGGGACAGCTCTTTTTCCCAGGCTGCAAGGAACCACAGATCTGGAGGTGCGGAGGAGAGTAGCTCCCTGTAAAATGTGGAGAGAGGTTTCTTGGGGCGAAGGGCACTAGAGATTTTTCCTTCTATCCATGAGGGATCTACCGCAGGCCTAGGAAATGAATCCAAAAGCGCCAAATCTTTCTTAAAAGCCATAAGCGCCAGAAAAGAGGCTCCCTGAACCCTCGGGATTTCGTATATCTTGCTCCAATTCAAGGCACCTGATACAGTTATGATGTCTTCCAGTTTAAGGTTGGATAATATAGCCCAGATTCCTGATGCATCAGAGGTGGTAGGGTGGACATATGCCTGAAGCAGATTTAAGGGAAGACTTAAGCTTGGGAACCTGAGGGTTGAGGACCCGTATAGTTTGGACCATTCCAGTAACAGACCCTTCCATAAGGGCGAGGTATACTTATTATTAGCAGTACATTTGCGTAAGCCCCATAGGACTAACTTGTCCCTATATGAAAGCAAATCACACTCCAGTCGGGAGACAAGGCCGAGAGGGCGCCAAGAAATGAGGCTCAAAGCTCTGTTTATCATTGATGCTTTGTAATAAAGGTAGATGTCGGGTAGGCCGAAGCCTCCCAACCTCCTCTCCCAAGTGAGAGTGGCATAAGCCAACCTAGGGGACTTGCCAGACCAGACAAAGGATGAGATGACCCTGCGGACCTCCACAAAGAAGGAATGGGGTAGCCAGATAGGGAGTGTTTGTATGAGATAGAGCAGTCTGGGGACAATAAAAGCTTTAATGAAGTTTTTCCGCCCAATCCAAGAGATAAACGGAAGTTTTAGAGAGTGTAAGTGTGATCTAATGGATTTCAGTAAGGGGACATAATTTAACTCGAAAAGATCTTCTGGTTTTGCTGAGATATGGGTACCTAGAAAAGGGATTGACTTAGTGGCCCACGAAAAAGCAGCGGAACATTTAAGCGTGCCTACAGTAGCGGGTGGGCAGGAAATATTCAGGGCCTGTGACTTAGTATAGTTGATCTTAAAATTTGAGACCGTTCCATATTCTTCAAAAAGGGCTTGAAGTCTGGGGAAAGAGGTTAGAGGGTTGGACGTTATGACCAAAAGGTCGTCTGCAAAAGCGGCCGTTAGATGGGTATGCGACCCCAAGGTGATCCCCTTAATGTCCGGATCTTGCCTGATCCTGGCCAGCAGGGTCTCCATGACAATAACAAAGAGGGCAGGTGAGAGTGGGCACCCCTGCCTAGTCCCATTAGTAATGGGAAAAGCTGGAGAGAGTGTTCCATTAATCCGTACTCTGGCAGAGGGGAGCGAATAAAGTGAGAAAACGGATTGGATAAGCTGGTCCGGAAGGCCAAACTTCGACAGCGCCCGAGACATGAATTGCCAGCTGATCCTGTCAAAAGCCTTTTCTGCATCTGTACTGAGAAGAGCTAAAGGTATTGAGTGCTGACGAGCATGCGTGATCAATTGTATGACACGGACCGTATTCTCACTCCCCTGTCTGCCAGAGACGAACCCCACCTGCTCCTCGCCGATAATGCCAGGGAGAACCGACTGAATCCGTTGAGCCAAAATTTTGGCCCACCACTTCACATCTGTATTTAGAAGCGAGATAGGGCGGTAACTCCCGCAATTTAGGGGGTCCTTATTTTCCTTATGAATTACCGTGATATGTGCTGAAAGCGATTGGGGAGGGAGGGAGCCCCCTTGGAGTAAGTAATTACAGAGGGTATTAAAATGGGGGATTAGGGTCTGCTTAAAGGATTTGTAGTAAGAGATGGTAAAACCATCAGGGCCTGGACTTTTCCCTGAGGGTATGGAGGAGAGAACCCTACCAATTTCAGCATCTGTAATAGGAGATAGGAGCTGGGCTGACTGAGCTGGGGTAATAGTAGGTAACTGGAGGGAGGAGAGAAACTTCTCAGTTGCCTCACCTAATTGAGCTGGTGACATGTTATCTGGTGTTTTAAGGTTGTAGAGGTCGCTATAGAAAGCACAAAAGGTCTTTGCTATGTCTGGGGTCCCTTTATGAAGGACGCCTTTGTCATCTTTAACTGCAGCAATAAAGGAGTCAGTTTTCTGCTTCTTCACCAAAGCGGACATTAACCTATTCCCTTTATCCCCGTGCGCATATGAACAGAATTTAGCTCTTAGTAACAGCTTAGCTGACGTAACATTTGGCAGGTTCTTGAGCTTAGTACGGGCTTCTGAAAGCTCCGAGGCGCAACTAAGGGCCTGGGAGGCTTTGTGCGTTAGCTCTAGAGCCTGAATCTGGGAGAGAAGTGTCGCCACAGCCTGATTCCGTTGTTTTTTAATATGGGCACCTAAGGCTATTAGTTCTCCTCTCAGGACCGCTTTATGGGTTTCCCAGATGATGGAAGGGGAGGGAGCATCAGGGCCTGAAGTATTGGATGTGAAGAAATCCTTTATGATAGAAGATAATTTAGCAGCATGGGAGGGGTCTGAAATGATGGTCTCATTAATACGCCAATTCCATTCCCTCTTCGGGAGGTCCAGCGGGGACACACTCAAAAATACCGGAGCGTGGTCAGACAGGGTGATGTTCCCTATGTGGGATTTGATAACTCTGTTAGTACAGGATTTTGATAAAAATAGATAGTCTAATCTGTTATAGGACAATTTAGCAGCTGAATAAAAAGAAAAGTCCCTACCAGTAGGATTTGTGGTGCGCCAGACATCTAGAACCCCTAACCTCTGTAGGGCCAGCTTAAGGCGTCGCAAGCGGGCATGTGTAATGGCAGACTTCCCATTTGAAGAATCCAATGCAGGATCAAGGGTAGCATTAAAATCACCTCCTAGAATAACCATTCCCTCCTTAAAGGAGGATAGTAGGCCAAGGGTCTGAACGAGCCAAGCAACCTGCCCTCTGTTGGGAGCATATACAGTTGCCAGGGTAACAGGTGTGTCAGCGATAGTGCCCTTAACAAACAGGTAACGACCCTCAGGGTCCGAGGAGACAGCAGAGTGCTTAAAGGGGAGCTGTTTGTGGATCGCTATGCTGACACCTCTGCTAGCCGAACTATACGTGCTGTGGAACCATTGGGAAAACCTTTTGGGGGGCAATTTGGGGGTCTTACCCTCTCTGAAGTGGCTTTCCTGAAAAAATGCTATAGACACTTTATCCCTCTGTAAAAGGGCCAGGATTTGGGATCGTTTGCAAGGCTCGTTCATTCCCCGGGCGTTAAAGGATGAGATCACAATAGACGACATTCTGAAATAGAAAGCAGACAATCAGCATCTGAAAATGCAATATATGACATCTGATGGTGGGGGAGGGGGGGGGGGAGGGAGACACACGAGGGAAAATGGGGAGACAAACAAGTAAGGTACATAACAATAGTGCAAATACATCTTGCAAAGGGAGCTCTACTGAGCACCTGACTACACGACCCTTTCTCATCACGGCTATCAGCCGGGGTCTATCAGGTGGGGGGTCCCGCAGAGCTATAGAGGGCCATTTACTGGCCATCTCACAAGGAAAAGGGGTGACCCAGAGGTGACACCGGGTTAACCCCTGCAATTTAAAAAATGAGCAGAAAGTAGGCAAGGTCCAGAACTTCAAGTGAACCAGAAGAAAATCTGGAACTAGGTAAACTGCATCTGCACGCTGAAACATTCTTCTCCACAACAGGTGGACATAACTGGCCTGAAATCAGGCCTAAAGCCTTCAGGCAACAGAGAAGCTCCAGGGCACTTCACCATAAGGCACTAAGTCCCAGGTATACCGATTGGAGCAGGAGAGAAAACATAGATCTCCTGTAGAGAATTCCATCCTCAGGTAGGAGGGTGATCAGACTTTTCAGCCCTAGCCTTGGGTGACCTTTTATTGTAAACAGGGCGCCATTCAGCCGCCTGGGTTGGCGGGAGAGGTGGATCCACCATGTCGGCCGGCATCCATGAAGGGATTTCAATCGGGCTCAGCTCCAGCTGGGCCCAGCTGGCATGTAGATCCCTCGGCGATCGAATGGAGATCTGGCGTCCGTTTTTGAGGACCGCGATCCCGAACGGGTACAGCCACCGGAACGGGGTAGCTGCTGCTCTAAGGGCATCTAGGAGCGGCTTGAGAATGCGCCGTTTAGCTAATGTGGTCGGGGCCAGGTCCTGAAAGAACATGACCGGCGTACCTTCATATTGCAGACGATCCGTTTCTCTGCCGGCTCTCATAAGTGCTGCGGTGTCGATGAAACTGAGGAGGCCGCAGATGACATCACGTGGGGGATCGGTATTCTTAGGCTTGGGCCTAAGCGCTCTGTGGATCCTTTCAATAACGATCCGCTCCGCTCTTTCAGGCCCCAGCAAGTCAGCAAATATCTCCAGCGCCACTTTCTCCAGCGCTTCACTGGCGAATGATTCTGGGAGCCCGCGAATCCTCAGATTCCTCCTGCGACTCCGGTTCTCTTGGTCTTCGACCCTCAGGAGCGCTTCATTAAGCAGGTCAGTGTGGGAGCTGAGTGCCTTGTATGTTTTCTCTTCCCTCCGGAGTGCTGCCTCTTGCGCGCCTTCCAGGTCTGACACCCGGTGACCCATGCTCCGGAGGTCCTCTTTAATTTCGGACAGGTCCCTCTTGATAGGGGCTAGTGCTGAATTCAGCACCTCCAAGAGTGCCGCTTTAGTGAATGAGCCCCTCTGCTTCTTCGATTTGTAAGTCGAAGCGTCCGAGACACTGCCGCCATCTGTGTCTTCCTCCATGTCAGATGCTGGAGCCGGAGCGGGCGCCATCTTGGGGGTCTCAGCCGACCGAAGCTTTGTTTGCTTTTTTAGGAATTGATCCATGTCGGGCTGTCTGGATCTCACAGGAGTCGGATCCGTTTGATCCCTAGAACGATCCTTGCCCGTTTTGCCCATCAGAGCGGTGCTGTGTGCTTATTTTAGGGGTTAATTCGCCGGTAAGGTTGAGGAGCTCAGCAACCTGCAGCCATTCAGCTACACAGCCAGGCTCCGCCCGATAGTAGTTATATTCTTGTATATAGGAGCAGTATTATAGTAGTTATATTCTTGTACATATGAGCAGTATTATAGTAGTTATATTCTTGTACATAGGAGTCAGTATTATAGTAGTTATATTCTTGTACATAGGAGCAGTATTATAGTAGTTATATTCTTGTACATAGGAGCAGTATTATAGTAGTTATATTCTTGTACATAGGAGGCAGTATTATAGTAGATATATTCTTGTACATAGGAGGCAGTATTATAATAGTTATAGTCTTGTACATAGGAGCAGTATTATAGTAGTTATATTCTTGTACATAGGAGGCAGTATTATAGTAGTTTTATTATTGTACATAGGAGGCAGTATTATAGTAGTTATATTCTTGTACATAGAAGCATTATTATAGTAGTTATATTCTTGTACATAGGAGCAGTATTATAGTGGTTATATTCCTGTACATAGGAGGCAGTATTATAGTAGTTATATTCTTGTACATAGGAGCACTGTTATAGTAGTTATATTCTTGTACATAGGAGGCAGTATTATAGTAGTTATATTCTTGTACATAGGAGCAGTATTATAGTAGTTATATTCTTGTACATAGGAGCAGTATTATAGTGGTTATATTCTTGTACATAGGAGCAGTATTATAGTAGTTATATTCTTGTACATAGGAGCAGTATGATAGTAGTTATATTCTTGTACATAGGAGCAGTATTATAGTAGTTATACTCTTGTACATAGGAGCAGTATTATAGTAGTTATATTCTTGTACATAGGGGCAGTATTATAGTAGTTTTATTCTTGTACATAGGAGCAGTATTATAGTAGTTATATTCTTGTACATAGGAGCAGTATTATAGTAGTTATATTCTTGTACATAGGAGCAGAATTATAGTAGTTATATTCTTGTACATAGGAGTAGTATTTTAGTAGTTATATTCTTGTACATAGGAGCAGTATTATAGTAGTTATATTCTTGTACATAGGAGCAGTATTATAGTAGTTATATTCTTGTACATGGGAGGCAGTATTATAGTAGTTATATTCTTGTATATCGGAGCAGTATTATAGTAGTTATATTCTTGTTCATAGGAGCAGTATTATAGTTGTTATACTCTTGTACATAGGAGACAGTATTATAGTAGTTATATTCTTGTACATAGGAGCAGTATTATAGTAGTTATATTCTTGTACATAGGAGCAGTATTATAGTAGTTATATTCTTGTACATAGGAGCCAGTATTATAGTAGTTATATTCTTGTACATAGGAGCAGTATTATAGTAGTTATATTATTGTACATAGAAGTATTATAGTAGTTATACTCTTGTACATAGGAGCAGTATTATAGTAGTTATATTCTTGTACATAGGAGAAGTATTATATTAGTTATATTCTTGTACATAGGAGCAGTATTATAGTAGTTATATTCTTATACATAGGTGCAGTATTATATTAGTTATATTCTTGTACATAGGAGGTGTATTATAGTAGTTATATTCTTGTACATAGGAGCAGTATTATAGTTGTTATTCTCTTGTACATAGGAGACAGTATTATAGTAGTTATATTCTTGTACATAGGAGCAGTATTATAGTAGTTATATTCTTGTACATAGGAGGCAGTATTATAGTAGTTGTATTCTCATACATAGGAGCAGTATTATAGTAGTTATATTCTTGTACATTAGAGGAGCAGTATTATGGTAGTTATATTCTTGTACATAGGAGGTAGTATTATAGTAGTTATATTCTTGTACATAGGAGCAGTATTATAGTAGTTATATTCTTGTACATAGGAGGCAGTATAATAGTAGTTATATTCTTGTACATAGGAGCAGTATTATAGTAGTTATATTCTTGCACATAGGAGCAGTATTATAGTAGTTATATTCTTGTACATAGAAGCAGTATTATAGTAGTTATATTCTTGTACATAGGAGCAGTATTATAGTAGTTATATTCTTGTACATAGAAGCAGTATTATAGTAGTTATATTCTTGTACATAGGAGCAGTATTATAGTAGTTATATTCTTGTACATAGGAGCAGTATTATAGTAGTTATATTCTTGTACATAGGAGCAGTATTATAGTAGTTATATTCTTGTACATAGGAGCAGTATTATAGTAGTTATATTCTTGTACATAGGAGCAGTATTATAGTAGTTATATTATTGTACATAGGAGCAGTATTATAGTAGTTATATTCTTGTATATAGGAGCAGTATTATAGTAGTTATATTCTTGTGCATAAGAACAGTATTATAGTAGTTATATTCTAGTACATAGGGGCAGTATTATAGTAGTTATATTCTAGTACATAGGAGCAGTATTATAGTAGTTATATTCTTGTACATAGGAGCAGTATTATAGTAGTTATATTCTTGTACATAAGAGCAGTATTATAGTAGTTATATTCTTGTACATAGGAGGCAGTATTATAGTAGTTATATTCTTGTACATAGGAGCAGTATTATAATAGTTATATTCTTGTGCATAAGAACAGTATTATAGTAGTTATATTCTAGTACATAGGGGCGGTATTATTGTACTTATATTCTTATACATAGGAACAGTATTATTATATAGTGTTAGGAAAGCAAACTAAATCTTGACCCATGTGATGTAATGTCTAGTTACAACTTACAACTTTATGATGTACCTTGAATTTGCCGGGCTTGTGGATTATTATATTGATGGAATATCAAATAGAAATATAACTTGGAGAACACAGCCTGCACATGTCTAGCAGAGGTGCCGGCATTAACCCCATCCACTACCCCAGACCATCAGGAATACTGACATTAACCCATTTACTAACCTAGACCACCAGGATGCATCCATTCATCCCTCCACTACCCCAGATCATGCCTTAATTTTTTTTACCACGCAAAGTCTCCAGGCAGGTTGGAAGAATACCTTTCAATTCACCAGACCCAGATGAACGCTACAATTAACACTTTCAATACCCAGCGTCTGTATAACCTCACCAGACTAGTGGATTCTCTTACACAAGGAAAAAAAATAAGATTGTATCCTCCCACGTATCTGTATTATAGGCTGTATAGTGAGCCACAGAGGATAACTCAGCACAATGTTGACATTGTCTTCTCAGCTGCGGTACGTTCCCACAGCTTTTGGCAGATTTTGTGTAGGGACATCTGCAGAAACTGACAAGACTTCGGGTGAAAGTGTCTCAAGGTCATGGGACTGTCAGAGCAAGTTTAGGTAAAGTCAGCATCATCATGAACATTTAGTCAATTTTTTTTTTTTTTTTTAAATAGAATAAAAAGTAAATTATTTAAGAAAAAAATGTAAATAAATCCAAGGACCATGATCTAGTTTCCTCAATATCTCACCGTATCTAAAGAGACTTATCCTAAACATCATAATGCAGTGTCTGGACAGGCTGCTGCCTCCACTGTTGACCTTCCACTTGTCTCCTCTCTTAACACCCTGACACTGGCTATAGCCTCTTCCTCGCTAAAATCTCCACGTGAGGGTGCAGGCCACAGCCTCTCCTGAACTACTCTGTGCTGCTGTGGACTCTACTCCTTATCTAACTCTCTGTCACATGCAGCTGTGTCCTCAGTCATCTCATTACATGAGTCACAGGATCGGCACACAGTCCATTATCTGAAATACTCTGTGCTGCTGCAGACCCTGTTCCTTGTACTTTTCTTCTCTCTACCTTATGACACTGTCACCACTGATATCATATGAGTGGACAGTTTGTCGTCTGATAAAAGATCAGCAGGCCTATCATCATCATCACCACAATTGTAATTACCCTACCCCTGACCTTACCCCAGGGAATGGTTCAATTTGCTGCATCAGCCTTGAATTCTAACAGGAAGCAGGGCACATTGGTGCCCGACTCTCAGCACTCAGCATCCGGGGCAAATACGCAGCATCTCTTAGATATGCCTCTACCCCCATCTCCTGAAATACTCTGTGCTGCTGCATGTCTGCGACCACCCATTCACCTTTAATATCAGCATCGCATAAGCGGTCGGACCTCCTGTCCTCCTTTACCCTATCCTTCCATCCGTCCCCAAAAATCATTTGCATGAAGCAGGGAAGCACCGGCCAGCAGGTGGGCAGGTGGTTCACGGCCAGCAGGTGGGCACGCGAACCGACCTTGTGTCAATAATCCAATTTGTTATTCCTTTTGTTGCAGCCTTCTTTTATTAGGCAGTGATGTGAAGACTTTGTATGCTGCGCCATCGGGTATGCTGGTATATAATCTGCCATCCGTTCACCAGCTGCTCTCTTGGCACGGTACCATCTTTTGTTTCCATGGTAAGTACAGCAGGCAAATGACACGCAGGCTGGACCGCCGCCAAGGTAATCCGATGGCATCAAACTAGGAAGCAGCCCCGCGAAGCCCATTTCTGCCTGCCAATACGACTTGAACTTTGTGCGGAGAGTAGGACTAATTACTTTCCACCACCAGTCGTTCGTTGGCTGCAGCCAGAGAAAAAAGTCTTCTAAGTGACCGAAACGGCATGGACAATTAACCCATTCAGCCGAACAATGCCCTGATGATGTCATCGTGGCATCTGCTGAATTCAATTTCCTTTTTTTTTTTTTATTTGCCAGAAAGCGCATTTGTTTCAGCAGATGACCTGGCATGAAACCGGGCAGAGAGAACGACTTATAACCTATAACCTCCTTACAAAGCCTTAAAGCCCTGAAGTTCGTCTTCATGGAGATCTGGGCCAGGGATCATGCAGAAATGCTGGACAGGGGTCATCATTTTATTTTTTTTTTTTCATTAAGAAATGCTAGCTTAAAGGGGTTGTCCCATCTCACACATATCCCTGTGTTAGGCCGCCAATGTCTGATATGTGTGGGTCCTACCTCTGGGACCTTCACCTGTCTCTAGAATGAAGCCAGAAAATTGAGCCATCCTCCATTCATCCTTACGGCACTTCCGTAGAAACGAATGGAAAGCACGGCCACCTCTCCATTCACTTCTATGAGGCTGATGGAAGTAGTGAAGTGGCCAGGTACGGGTGGATAATATTCTGTATTTGTTCGTGACGCCAATTGCAGCGTGCGCAGGGTACTATCCCAGTGCCCTTCCAAGGTGTTATAATGCACGTCCCAGATTAGGAATGCCAGAGTGGTGTAATGGCCTATAATGTCTCTATAGCTTGATGTTAGTTGTGTCACGGTGTCTCCTACCTGGGTACGGCCGGACTCCGGGCTTCCTGGCTCACTTGCCTTAAATTTGAGTGTAGTGATAGTGGGAGTAATAGAGGAACTTGGCAGAATAAATTATGTCCAGACCTTTAGATGAAGTTCAAACGTTGCTTTACTTGAAATAACTTGCATCCAAGCGATATACAGCTTTGGTCTCTTGGTCCCAGCAGGTGTAGGCAATGATTGGCAGGAATGGGTACTTCTGCTTTAAATGTACCTTCTGCTGTGTGGGGACAGACTAGCTGAGGAGGAATAGGCTTTTCCTAGGCACTAGACTTATCTCACAGATGGATTCTCAGGGGATGCTTTCTTCCTGGAACTCTGGAGTTTGCCTGTAGTTTCTGCTCAGTTCATCCAGCTGAGCTGAAGGTGTTCTAGCTGGGAATATGGCCAAGTCTCAGCCGAGACTAGGTCCTTGCTGTCTTCCCTATGCAGGGGGAACTCTACACACACACACACACACCCTACCCCTAGCAGGGGGTGGGCTACACTACACCTAACTTCCTTCTTCACCCAAACTTCAGGATGTGGGTCCAGCCCACCTCTCCACAGAGGGGGAGCTAAACTGGAATAATCCATTCCAGCTTAGATTCACTAAACAATAAACTATACTTGCCAATCGGTTGCTGCCACCTGCTGGTATACCAGGTAAATTACATGAACGATTGCATTTAACATAGGTTTATATGCACATTTGTGGAGGACATAATATAAATTACATCAAATGACAGTATAAAGGCTCTTAGGAAATAGTAGCGGGGTAGAGGCGTGTAGTAACACAACTCTGCGGTGTTACAGTAGCCGAGCTAGTGCTCAGCTATTTTTACAGTCCAAAGGACTATATGGAGGGCGGCCATGCATGCGCAGTCCACTCTCATTCACTCAGGTTCCTTTCTAGAGATAGGCATTGGTGGCATATCCTATCAATATGCCACCAATGCATGAGATGGCACAACCAATTAAAGGGTAGCAAAAAGGGCCACCTTCATTCTCCCCGTGGAATAGTAATAGGTGGCAACGCATGATGGGTGAGGAAAAAGAGCTTAATGGGGTTCTCTTCTTTTCACAATTCCTACTTGTTACAGCTGTTCCTTGACAATAAGGTGACCACAAGGTGTCCTCTTGTTGGGATTCCTTGCGATTAGCTGTAATCTGATGGGAAATTTGGCAATAAATGTTTTGTTTGTCTGCAGTGCCCCACAGGGGAAATAAAGCAATACACTATGTCCATTCATATCAATGAGCTGTCTATGCAATACACGACAGGAGAGGTCCTCCAGGGAGAGACGCGCTATATAATCATTCTCCACTCTGTCCAAGAGATGAAGATCTTGAATAGAGCCTCCCCCTTTACTGACAACTATTAGGGTGTATGAAAATTGGGTTTTCAAAACTAGATAACCCCTTTAATTTAAATGGGCTTTTATTCTCTCTTACTTTAAGGGTATGGCCACATGTACCGTGGATCATCAATAAGAATTCTGCAACAAAATCCATAGCATTTGCTATAAAAACCTGGTAAAGGGTGTGACTTTGGTGCAAGCTGTATTTGATCCACAGCTTTAAAGGGGTATTCCGGTTGGCTAAAGTTATTCACCCATAGGGGATAACTATCAGATTGGTGGGGGTCCTGCGGCTGGGACCCCCACCGATCATGAGAACAGGGGCCCCATACCCCCTGAAGGCCCCTTGCTGCTCCCCTAAAATGACCAGAGCGCACATGCGTGTGGCTGCTACATTCATTTCTATAGGAGTTCCAGAGATAGCCGAGCGCTGTACTGTGCGACCGGCCGCTCCAGTCATTTTAGGGGAGCAGCAAAGGGCCTGCAGGGGGCCCCTGTTCTGATGATCATGGGGGCTCCAGCGGTAGGACCCCACCGAACTAATAGTTATGCCCTATCCTGTGGATAGAGAATTACTTTTACCTATCACAGGGGTTGTTATAGCTGGGCGACCCTTGTCCTTATGCCCTATCAGGATATATCAACATCGTAATGGGGCCCGTGGTCTATTTATTAGTGGCAAGCCACAACACGAAGTAACTGCTGTAATAGTTCACCCTTGAGTTGATGGTCCTTTGAGTTGAGTGAATTGAACTCCACAAAGTGGAATTCAATCCTAATTTCATGGAAAATTTGTTTGGCTGTGATGCCGAATTTCCATGTGCTAAGTGGTAACAAATCGATTTTTCCCTGAATGGCAGTAAAAAACTAAAAAAAATCATACTTACCTGATCCGTTTGAGTGCGAAGAGCCATCCGCCATTTTGATTGAAGATCCCATGCGAAATCCCGTACGCGGTGACGTAAGACGTGAATGAACATCACACCGCTAAGAAGGTTGGGCAGCCAAGAGAAGCGGGCTTGTGCAATGTAAGCAGTCTGTGGAGGTAACGCAGGTTTTATGGCTTCTGGACTCCACAGCTCTTGGCTGAGTTTAAACAGCCTCTGGCTCCAAGTCATATTAGTAGGACAGATTGTGTCTCTGTCTTAAGGGCTACACCCCGCAGTGGGCATTGTAGACATATATTTTTGTGAGAATTGTACCCCTTGGCTGAATTGGGATGTTAAGTGTTGCTATATTTATCCTGGAATCAACCCCATAAATCAGACTTATGAATTTTAGCAACGGTTTTAAGCACTGTGTCTCCATTTCATTGGGATAATTGTACAAAAACAGGTTCTTCAGTAAAGACTTGTTATATGTTGAACTTCAGCTACCTCATTCCCTTCCTACCGTTTCCTGCCTTGCAACTCACCACACCAACATAAAGATCAAGGGCTCCCCACTTTGCAACAGGTAGGCGACTACTTCCTGGGTGTGCCTCTGGAAATAAGTGCTTCCAGTCTTTGCTGTGCATGGCCCGGGAGGGCTGGAGTGTGCCCCACCACCATGACTAATAACACTTTCTGTCACTAATGCTCCTGTTCTCTCCTCCCCATGTGCCTCCCTGCCAAGTTGCTCCACTTCCACTGTGGACTTGGCGCATTTGGCGCATGCACAGATGAGGTAGATTCAGCCGTTTTCACATGCACCTGGGAGGGGAATAGTTCTGGCCCCATCCACAATAGAAGTGATGTCCTGTTCATAGCCCAGACTGGAAACCTGGTAAAGGATGTGATGTCGCTGGATGCTGGATTTTCAGGAGTTGAGCATCACGTTGTTATGGAAGCGGGTGTGAACCCACTGCGTCACTGACTGGCTCTAACCTGGAGGTGCACGACTAAGCAACTACCTGGTCTTCACTAGAGCCTCTGATGGTGAGGATAGGCTTGGGCCGTTAGGGTAGTTACCAGGTGCCACTCCAGAGCAGTCCCCGAGTCAGTGGCAGCTGACCAGGGGGTCAGAGATACCGGTGCAAGCTCCGAGGGGAAGGATGTGGTCAGGACTCAGGAAGTCTGAAGTCAGGGCAAGCAGCGATCAAGCAAAGTTCATAAACAAAGTCCAAGGTCAGAGGCAGGCGGCAAACAAGCAAAATCCGTTAAAAGCCAAAAGCAGGGTCTGGTAGACCGAAAAGCAGAACTCCAAAAACACCTTAACACTAGGAAGTAGACAAGCTAGTGACCATGATTGCTCAGGCGCCTTCCTGGGGCAGGAAGCACCTTTAAATACTTCCTGCAATCCAGGCATAGCTGCCTCACAATGGAGGAGAGACACGCCCATGCAAATCCTAACAACAGTACAGGACTCCAGCAGGAAGTAAGTTCTGGCATGGAGCACAGATACAACAGTTAAGCTACCTGTTGCCCGCGCTTGTCAGCATGGCGCATGGTAGCAGGAGGGAAAGAGGGAGCCCAGCGCCTGTGCCCGTAGGTAGGGTCAGCAGTGCCGGCACAGACTGCTGAGCTAACACACATCACTGGGTTCCCAGGAGACCAATCCATGCAAGGTAAGTATACTGCAAACTTTCTACTACAGTTGTGTTAGATGTAATGAAGGTAGTTCTGAGGAACCTGACGAGTCCCTGAAAAGCGCCTTTTAGATACAAGGGTTAAAGTATCACTTCTCAGTCCCATCAGCTAGTGGCTCATGTGAAGCCTTATCTCTTGACCTCATAAACACTTATTATAGCTCAAACAGATAAGAATATGTCTTAAATGAGTATTTATGAGGTCAGGAGATCAGAGATAAGGCTTCACATGAGTCATCAGCTGACGGGACTGAGAAGTTATACTCTGCAAACAGACAGAATTTTTAACCCTTGTATCTCAAAAACAGCTGAACATTTTTAATAAGGACCAACTAAAACATGATTTTTAGGGTACTTTCACACTTTTCCAGCATAGAGTTCCGTCAATGCATTCTGAATGGATAGAAATCCGTTCAGTTTGCATCAGTATGCCTTCCGTTCAGTCACTGTCAGGCGTTTTGGGCGGACATAATACCGCAGCATGCTGCGGTATTACAGGGAGTGCAGAATTATTAGGCAAATGAGTATTTTGACCACATCATTCTCTTTATGCATGTTGTCTTACTCCAAGCTGTATAGGCTCGAAAGCCTACTACCAATTAAGCATATTAGGTGATGTGCATCTCTGTAATGAGAAGGGGTGTGGTCTAATGACATCAACACCCTATATCAGGTGTGCATAATTATTAGGCAACTTCCTTTCCTTTGGCAAAATGGGTCAAAAGAAGGACTTGACAGGCTCAGAAAAGTCAAAAATAGTGAGATATCTTGCAGAGGGATGCAGCACTCTTAAAATTGCAAAGCTTCTGAAGCGTGATCATCGAACAATCAAGCGTTTCATTCAAAATAGTCAACAGGGTCGCAAGAAGCGTGTGGAAAAACCAAGGCGCAAAATAACTGCCCATGAACTGAGAAAAGTCAAGCGTGCAGCTGCCAAGATGCCACTTGCCACCAGTTTGGCCATATTTCAGAGCTGCAACATCACTGGAGTGCCCAAAAGCACAAGGTGTGCAATACTCAGAGACATGGCCAAGGTAAGAAAGGCTGAAAGACGACCACCACTGAACAAGACACACAAGCTGAAACGTCAAGACTGGGCCAAGAAATATCTCAAGACTGATTTTTCTAAGGTTTTATGGACTGATGAAATGAGAGTGAGTCCTGATGGGCCAGATGGATGGGCCCGTGGCTGGATTGGTAAAGGGCAGAGAGCTCCAGTCCGACTCAGACGCCAAGGTGGAGGTGGAGTACTGGTTTGGGCTGGTATCATCAAAGATGAGGCCTTTTTGGGTTGAGGATGGAGTCAAGCTCAACTCCCAGTCCTACTGCCAGTTTCTGGAAGACACCTTCTTCAAGCAGTGGTACAGGAAGAAGTCTGCATCCTTCAAGAAAAACATGATTTTCATGCAGGACAATGCTCCATCACACGCGTCCAAGTACTCCACAGCGTGGCTGGCAAGAAAGGGTATAAAAGAAGAAAATCTAATGACATGGCCTCCTTGTTCACCTGATCTGAACCCCATTGAGAACCTGTGGTCCATCATCAAATGTGAGATTTACAAGGAGGGAAAACAGTACACCTCTCTGAACAGTGTCTGGGAGGCTGTGGTTGCTGCTGCACGCAATGTTGATGGTGAACAGATCAAAACACTGACAGAATCCATGGATGGCAGGCTTTTGAGTGTCCTTGCAAAGAAAGGTGGCTATATTGGTCACTGATTTGTTTTTGTTTTGTTTTTGAATGTCAGAAATGTATATTTGTGAATGTTGAGATGTTATATTGGTTTCACTGGTAAAAATAAATAATTGAAATGGGTATATATTTGTTTTTTGTTAAGTTGCCTAATAATTATGCACAGTAATAGTCACCTGCACACACAGATATCCCCCTAAAATAGCTAAAACTAAAAACAAACTAAAAACTACTTCCAAAAATATTCAGCTTTGATATTAATGAGTTTTTTGGGTTCATTGAGAACATGGTTGTTGTTCAATAATAAAATTAATCCTCAAAAATACAACTTGCCTAATAATTCTGCACTCCCTGTATGTCCGTCCAAAATGCCTGATCAGTCACCGGAATGGCGGATCCGGCATTAATTCCCATTGACTTGCATTAGTGCCACATCCGCCATTGAGAAACGAATGAAGGACAGATCCGTGCAAGACTGCAAGACGGATCCATCCATCCGCATGACAAGCGGAGAGACGGATCCGTTCTTGCAATGCATTTGTAGACGGATCTGCACCCGGATCTGTCTACAAATGCTGTCAGTTGTCACACTGATCAGCGGATCTGGCAGGCACGTCTGGCTCCGACGATGGAACTTCCTTCCAGATCACACTAACGCTAGTGTGAAAGTACCCTTAGCCAAAAATGAGTTAAATAAGATTATAAAAAATTGCCCCATAGGTGTCTATAGACTGTTAAGGCTATGTACATGTTTGGGGGCAATTGTTTTTTACTATTGCATTGTACTTATTTTTAGCTAAAAATATTTGGTCTTTATTAAAAATATGAAATCCTTTTTTTTGTGTACATAGCTGAGATGCTGTAGTAGCAGCCTGTGGATCTTCTGTCTTTTCCGGCATCTGAGGAGCTGACAGGCTCCTTATCTCTGCTCTCTGACATTATAAACACTGATTACAGCTCAGTTCTTATCTTACTGATAAGAGTGTGGGTTAAATAATTGTTTATGACCGCTTAGTAGTTTAGAGATAAGGGTTATTAGATGTCCGGCACAAAGTGAAAGTACCAGTCACACAGCTAGGAAAACAGCTAACCCTTTGTGACAGAATGGCTCAATATTTTTAATGAAGGCCAAATGAAAATATGATTTTTATCCAAAAATGAGTAACATGCAATCATAAAACAAAATTGCCTCCAAAGGTCCATAACCTTTAAGCCTCCTCAGCCTCCGTGTTAACACCAAAGCTGGATTTATGTTAACAGCCGTCCATAAAGAATCATTCCTTTGGGAAATAGTTACAGATGTAGTAGAGTTAACACCCATGCTTTATTACATGTGTTATCTAAACTAAATGCGTTAAGCAAACACTAGTAATGAGCGGCAGGGGCTATATTCGAATTCGCGATATTTCATAAATATTTTGTAGAATATTCATCATATATTCACGAATTTCGAGAATTCGAGATTATTTTATTGAATGCGCTCAATCGGCAATGTAAAAATCGCGTAATGCAAATTCGTAACGTGAAATACAGGCGTGGGTCAATTTGGCTAAATTTTTCAAGCTGGTATAAGTTTCCTGAGACTGGAGAAAATGGTTGGCACGGCAGAACATTAGAATAGCTTTATATGCAGATAGAGTCAAGTGCTCCAATATATTCGCGATTGGGCTAATTGGCAGTGATTCGAATATTTTTCCGCACTACGTGCAACTTCCCATTTTAGCAGGTCTGACTACAGATTGCTGATCTGTGTTTCCTTCTCATTGGCCCACAAACAAGAAGCAGAGAGGAATCATGTGTTCAGATGGAAAACAATGCCGAACATTCGATATAACGAATATATAGCACTATATTCTAAATATTCGCTATTCGAATATTCGTGCTCAACACTAGCAAACATCTTCAATTGCTTTTCAATGGCTTTTGTTTCAAGATAATGCGATGAGTTAAGAAATTTGAGTTAAGAGTTTGTGTGTTAACCCTGCTACATCTGTAGATCTGATTAGCGTATTTTCCATCATTGTGCTAAATGTTATTCAGCTGCAAGTTATATGCAACTATATGGAAAATAGCAAATGCGGAATGTCCAACTCAGCCCTGCTACCTCTGTGCCTTTTGCACTGGCCACTGATGTTATGTTGAAGGGGACTGTACTGTAGAGATGACCCCAAGGAATACATAACTTCCCTCTGAAATTCTTGCAAACCCTATATCAGCAATAACATAGCTACTGAAAAGAGACAGTTAGGTTTATGTCTTTTAACAACCTACAGTTAGGCACCAGGGCTTTGGTGTAACTGATAGCTCTGCATCTATAGGCATATGTCTTGGCCACCAGGTCAGTTTCCTACTTGCAATCCAGAGAACTGCATATTTACTTAAAGTCCTTCATGCTTACGTCCAGGTGGACCAATGAGCTGTCCCTTTAACTACCGTACCTTGCGTGTTCTTCCTTTCATCTGGAAAATATGTGATCTGTACTGTACTTGTCAGATACTTGTTTTGTTTGCATTGCTTCACATAGAACTTTCCTTTTACTCGAAATGTCAACATTTGGACACTTTGGACACCCATTAAGAAAATATCTGCTCAGCAATCCCGAGCTGTGGATGATTTTCAGTAGAGCTGTAGACATGTGCATGCGAGTGACATTCCTACATAACAGCCTCGAGGATCTCATACTCGTTCTCCTGATTAGTGAGGGTGAATGATCGGCAACAATTGCCCTGAGATGGATTCTTCATCATAGGTTTCAACTCCTTGAAGGTCACATAATGTCAAAATAATACATCAACTATACCTAATGGAGGTCATTGATGCACAAAAATGAAGATTGGAATTTTTGACGACACTTTAATATTCATTGTAACAAGGCATCATGTCTGGATGCAACTTACAAAGCTCAACCCTGTGGCCAATCAATTTGCCCAAGTGAGGACTTGTCCTGCTGCAATGGAGGACCATCAAAAGAGTACCCTACATAACTTAAATTGGGCCAAAGAAGATTTAAGGCTTAGGGAAATTCACAAGTCCTATGGGTGAGATGATTCTCTATCTTTACTGCTAGCAAAATGACCAGACAATGGTGAATAACCTGACCAAAGGCTCAAGAAAGTCTTCTGTCCTACAAGAACTGGTTGGGGCAAACTAGCACTGAGCACACCTATGCTTGGATGGGAGGCTGTGGAAGCATACACCCAGCAACAGTAGTGGGGTTACACGATGGGTGTTGTGAACCTACAGCATTCTCCATCTGCTCAGGCACCAAAAAATTATCAGACAAAGGAGAGGAACCTGTCTAAATAGTCAAGCAATTCTGCTATCCTACAAAGAATGGAAAGGGGCAAACTAGCTGTGAGCACTGGATGGGAATGTGTGGCGGCATGCACCCAGCACAATGAATAGGGCTCTTAATTGGTTTTTGCTTGTTAATCCATCTTTTCTATTAGCAGTTGGACATTCTTTATTGTCCTATGGATGGTCTCAACCTACATCTTGACTGGTCAAACAAATGAGAAGGACCTGGCCAAAGGGTCAAGTATGGACAGGGCAGACTCGCATTGAGCACTGTTATTTTTAAAAGGGGAAGGTGTGGTGGTGTACATTGGGTACATTTGCTTGTCACCCTTATCTGTTTAAACCTTAGGAATGTTTTCCTGTCCTATGGGTGAACCTACATTTTTACAGATACTGTATCAAAAAGTATTAGACAGAAAAGAGGAACCTAGCCAAAAGGCTAAGGAAATCTTCTGTCCTACAAGGAATGGATTGAGGCAAACATTGAGCACTCCTATCCTCGGCTAGACGTGGGACAGCATGTATAAAACACTAGGAGTGGGGCATGTTTCTCAATTTTTCTTGTCACCTCATTTATTCTGTTTACAGTTTGGGCTTCTTTATTGCCCTATGAGTGATGGGAACCTAGATCTTGACTAGTCAAACAAATTAAAGGAATTGGTCCATAGAGTCAAGCATGTTTTACTTCCTACGTATATGAATGGAGAGTGCAGTATTTTTTGGAATGGAAGGTGTGGCAACATACCTCTAGCCCCATGGATTGGACTCTTTTCGTTTTTTGGTTCACAGCATATTTTTTCAGTGTGGGCTTTTTTCTTGATCCATGGGTGTTGTAATCCAATTCTCTACTCTTTGGCCGCTGAAAGCAATGTGGCCAAAGGGTCAAGCGAGTCTTCCATCCTACAAGAAATGGATGAAGGCAAAATAGAATTTAGTACTCCTATCCTGGTTCAATACTTGTGATGGCATGCATCCACTACCATAAGAGGGGACCATTTTTTTCCCCGTTTTTTCTTGTCACCCTATCTCTGTTATTATTTGGACTTATATACCCTTCCCTATGGGCGTTGTGAACCTACATTTTCACTGGTATCAAAAAATTATTTCACATGGTAGAGGAATTTGGCCAAAGGGTCAAGAAAGTCTTCTGTCACAAAGAAAGGAAAGTCATACACTTAACATACAGTACCTGTCAGCTGTTACTACTGACCTCTCAGCTGAGCATGCATGTATCCTCAAAGGGAAGTGGGAAGTAAGACACCACCAGACATCTCTGGTGGCTAATCACTAGTGAGAACAAAGCTTTGGGCAGCTTAAATCCAACATGTCGGAGATACCAGACACCAGTCAAACCTACCAATTTTGTAAGGAACGGCCAACCATCTCATGAGTAAGATGTACCTTAACAATGACCACTCCTATCATGGGATGATGGTGACGTGTGCAGGACCAGGGGAGGGTTTTTGGCTTCTGTTATGAGAAGGAATAAGAACATGGGAGGCCTCTTTTTCTAGTTTATCTGAGCCCACTTTGGTCAATCTTTTGTTTGTTAGAGGGTTCTTCTGATAAGAAGGCGATCACAGGGTGTCCTGTTGCTGTAGTCTGTGAAACCTGGAAGCAAGTGTTGAATTTTCCTGCAGCGCCACCACAGGGAAAAATGAGGCATTGCACAATTCTCATTTATCACTTAAGATTATACAATTTAGAAGGATATAAAAGTTTGTGCTTTGTGCCAACAAGATTCACAGCTCTATAGAACTGCAAACCTCCTCCACATATATAATGCTGAGAAGGTGAAGTGTCATATAACATCACCACCTTACAAGTGACAAATCTGCACCACGAATCCTAAAATCAGTTCCCTTTAATAAAGCATCTGAGGACGTGCCCTAAAATGTCCCTTTACGATTTGCATATGTCTACACACGCTTAATATAAGAGGCTATAAATACACGCAAGAAGCCTGCTGCCAAGAGAAGCAGATGCTATAGATCCAGAGTCATTTAAGCTCCTTCTATATATAATACCAACATAAATACACCATCTGACAAATCAATCTGAATGGCCCCGATAGGACTCCATTAGCAGTCTTTACTTGTCCCACTGATACTGTATTCTACAGACTCCATCAGCCGGGGGTGCACAAAGCATGCTCATGTACGTACAAGCATGCAACCCCGATGGCACTCCAGCCATAGCCAGTGCCCCCATCACACTGCCAGTCATAGTCAGGGACTCTTTGATTACTATCCAAGGCCATAGTCCCATAACATTTCCAGACATTGTCAGTATATACTGTATAATCCTAGTGCCCTATAACATTGCAGCCAGAGCTAGTGCCCCCATAACATTGCAGCCAGAGCTAGTGCCCCCATAACATTGCAGCCAGAGCCAGTGCCCCCATAACATTGCAGCCAGAGCTAGTGCCCCCATAACATTGCAGCCAGAACCAGTGCCCCCATAACATTGCAGCCAGAGCCAGTGCCCCCATAACATTGCAGCCAGAGCTAGTGCCCCCATAACATTGCCAGTCATAGTCAAAAATTCGGTCTTTTATTAAACAGCAGCATAATTACAGCAACGTTTCGACCAGTGAAATCACAATATAAAATGTGCCTTTAAATAGTGCTTTTGTGGGTGTGTCCCTCACCTCCGCACAGGTAGGGGTGTGATCCCAATGATAACATGTAAATACATCACATTTACAATTCACTTGATTCCAATGTTTCTAAAAATCATAGGTTGTGACACTCATAATGCATATCAATATTTAGAGCGCTTATGACATGTATTCAGCATTAAAATGCTCATCATGTGTATACATATTAATGTCACCTGTGTTGCATATTCATATATCCTGTGAATAATGTCCCCTGTGTAGGTGTTGTTTGACTTACATATAGTAGTTTTCTCATGTGAGATCCGGCGCTGCACTAGAATTAGGGCTGCAACGATTAATCAACGTTATCGATAATATTCGAAAACGGGATTCATTGTCAACGAATCCCGTTATCGAATAATCGGCCGATTCGTTGCTATGCGGGCGGGAGCGGGCGGTCAGGCGCTATGTCTGCGGGTCCCTGAACTTTAGATCACCGCATCTTTATTACCTTACAATGAAGCTCCAGTAACAGGCAGAGCGGGCGGCGGCGTAACGTCACTTACTCACGTGACGCGCCTGCTCCACCTTCTTCATTCATAAAGAAGGTGGAGCAGGCGCGTCACGTGAGTAAGTGACGTTACGCCGCCGCCCGCTCTGCCTGTTACTGGAGCTTCATTGTAAGGTAAAAGAAGATGCGGTGATTTAAAGTAAAAGTTACTGCCGGTTAAGGAATACTGCTGTGAGCGGCGAGGCCGGGGCTGTTATGGGGAGGGGGATCTGTGTATGGCACTGTTATGGAGGGGATCTGTGTATGGTACTGTTATGGAGGGGATCTGTGTATGGTACTGTTATGGGGAGGGGGATCTGTGGATGACACTGCTATGGGGGAGACACATATTGCATAAGATGCTATATAGCAGTGATGGTGAACCTTTTACAGACCGAGTGCCCAAACTGCAACCCAAAAAACACTTGTTTATCACAAGGTGCCAATACTACAATTAAACCTAAATACCAATATAGTATACCCTCCATGTACTTTATCATTTAGCTATAATAACCTCACTACATGCAATGCATTTTCTGTGCTGTTCATAGTGCGCTGATGAATGGCAGGAAAAGTCTAAGGCATATTGGTACACCAGGGTGCGGGTGCCCACAGTGAGGGCTCCGAGTGCCGACTCTGGCACCCGTACCATAGGTTCGCCACCACTGCTATATAGATCCCCCCATAGCATAGTCATCCACAGGTCCCCCTCCCCATAACATTGTCATCCACAGATCCCCCTCCCCATAACAGTGCCATCCACAGATCCCCCTCCCCATAACAGTGCCATCCACAGATCCCCCTCCCATAACAGTGCCATCCACAGATCCCCCTCCCCATAACAGTGCCATCCACAGATCCCCATAATAGTGCCATCCACAGATCCTCCCATAATAGTGCCATCCACAGATCCCCCATAATAGTGCCATCCACAGATCCCCCCCATAATAGTGCCATCCACAGATCCCCCATAACAGTGTCATCCACAGATCCCCCATAACAGTGCCATCCACAGAACCCCTCCATAACAGTGCCATCCACAGAACCATTCCATAACAGTGCCATCCACAGATCCCCCTCCCCATAACAGTGCCATCCACAGATCCCTCTCCCCATAACAGTGCACAGATCCCCCTCCCCATAACAGTGCCATCTACAGATCCCCATAACAGTGCCATCCACAGATCCCCCCATAATAGTGCCATCCACAGATCCCCCATAATAGTGCCATCCACAGATCCCCCCATAATAGTGCCATCCACAGATCCCCCATAACAGTGTCATCCACAGATCCCCCATAACAGTGCCATCCACAGAACCCCTCCATAACAGTGCCATCCACAGAACCCCTCAATAACAGTGCCATCCACAGAACCCCTCCATAACAGTGCCATCCACAGATCCCCCCCCCATAATAGTGCCATCCACAGATCCCCCATAACGGTGCCGTCCACAGATCCCCCCATAACAGTGCCATCCACAGATCCCCCCATAATAGTGCCATCCACAGATCCCCCATAACAGTGTCATCCACAGATTCCCCATAACAGTGCCATCCACAGATCCCCCATAACAGTGTCATCCACAGATCCCCCATAACAGTGTCAGCCACAGATCCCCTCCATAACAGTGTCATCCACAGATCCCCCCATAACAGCACCATCCACAGATCCCCCATAACAGTGCCATCCACAGATCCCCAATAACAATGCCATCCACAGATCCCAATAACAGTGCCATCCACAGATCCCCAATAACAGTGCCATCCACAGATCCCCAATAACAGTGCCATCCACAGATCCCCATAACAGTGCCATCCACAGATCCCCAATAACAGTGCCATCCACAGATCCCCTCCATAAGTGCCATCCACAGATCCCCTCCATAAGTGCCATCCACAGATCCCCTCCATAAGTGCCATCCACAGATCCCCTCCATAAGTGCCATCCACAGATCCCCTCCATAACAGTGCCATCCACAGATCCCCTCCATAACAGTGCCATCCACAGAACCCCTCCATAACAGTGTCATCCACAGAACCCCTCCATAACAGTGCCATCCACAGATCCCCCATAACAGTGCCATTCAAAATTTGTTTTAATATGGCCTTTGAACATAATTTTTCAAGTAAAATCATATAAACCCCTTTTTTTTGTCATTTTGGTGTTTTTTCCCGATTAATCGATGAAATTATCGACAACTAATCGATTATTCAAATAATAGTTAGCTGCAGCCCTAACTAGAATACTGCACATCTATGCCTGGCGTACTCAAGTTCAGAATGCGCATGCGCCGGATTCGAGGCGCGATAGGAGCCAATAGAAAAAAAGGGACTGATGACATCTATTGTTGCTCGGGGAAGAAGGCGATCCCATAGAAGACTGAATCGCTCCCTTATCCGCAGCACAGGGATAGCAAGAACCTTCAAACTCCTGCTGGCATGGATTTAAAATAATCATTATAAATAATAAAAACTTTGGCCAAACTGAGGGGGGAGAGCCGAACAGGTGGTTGGGTGCTGAAATTTTTTTACTAATGAGGGGGTCTCAATTTGACTGGTATCGTTGTTTACACGACTCCCAGTCATATCATGAGTCCCCTAAGTGTGCCATGACCTCTATAGGGACGGGATCAGCATTTAGCTGACCCTCAGTCCTTAAAATAAGGGGTCACAGCGACTATTCATATTTCCCCGTGCATATAGTGTGGGCAGCGGACTTTAGTAAGCATGTCTGCACTAAAGTGCACAAATGGGGGTATTATCAGAAACAACTCACCCCTAACCTGCTTACAACAGTCGTTAAACATTTTCAGGAGGAGTAATAGAGTAACGGTCTATCAAAACCTGTAGAATTCAGCGCAGGTACTGTGGCAGGCGCAGCACTATGAAGTGCCTTTTGCGCTGTGGCATTAGAAGAATTTTGGTATCTCTGACTTTTAGTCTAACCAGACTGTCTATTACCCTGTAATTCCTCTAGCGCCGTTCTATGGAAACAGTAGGTTTAAAGAGCACACCAAATGCTTCAAATAACTTCTTTATTAACTTCAACTTTTCCGCCTCCGCAGCAGATAGTCCATGTACAAAACACGTGTTGAAAAGATATCACAAAATGGCGGTATGCATAAGATGGTGGTTCAACTGTTCAATCTTGTCATTCAACATAAAATGGTGGATATATTTCTCTCTTGAGTATCTGTACTGTCACTTTAAGTTATTTAAAGAGGACCTTTCGCCGATTATTACGCTATGAACTAACTATACAGACATGTAGAGCGGCGCCCGGGGATCTCACTGCACTTACTATTATCCCTGGGCGCCGCTCCGTTCTCCTGCTATGCCCTCCGGTATCTCCGCTCACTAAGTTATAGTAGGCGGAGATTTCAGTCACTAAGTTATGGTAGGCGGAGTCTGCCCTTGTTCTTCTGTAGCACTGGCCAATCGCAGCGCAGAGCTCACAGCCTGGGAGGTTATTTTCTCCCAGGCTGTGAGCTCTGCAATGCGATTGGCCAGCGCTACAGAAGAACAAGGGCAGACTCCGCCTACCATAACTTAGTGAACGGAGATACCGGAGGGCAAAGCGGGAGAACGGAGCGGCGCCCGGGGATAATAGTAAGTGCAGTGAGATCCCCGGGCGCCACTCCACATGTCTGTATAGTTAGTTCATAGTGTAATAATCGGTGAAAGGTCCTCTTTAAGCACTTTATGATCTCTCTGAGAGGTATATCTGAGGTCTAACTAATAGTTCTGCTTGCTCAAATTGGTTTGCAGTGTGCAGTATGCAACTGCTTGTGATCTGGTATGAGCAGTTCACAGTTTGTATGCAATTTGTATGGAAACTGGTTTGTGTGCTTGCAAGTTGCAATTTGTATTTGGTGGAACTGTAAGTAAACACACATATAACTAGTTCAGTATACAGTTCTAATCACTATACTAACAATATAAACATTATATAACTGTTCTAAATACCTATTTTGGCCTCTTGTTCCCATAAAACTGGACTCTGACTGGAAGTGGGTGTCTGTTCAGCTCCTCTCGCTGGTGAGTAATGATTCCAGCTAGTGGAATTCCCAGACAGACTGTGTGTGAGGCTGGCTGTGATTGGTGAAAACTCTTGCTGTGTGAGAAGCTAGCTGTGATTGGTCTAGACTTCAGATTAACACTGTGCTTTCTGTTGTTTCTGCTGTGTCACTGAGCTTACCTTACATTACAAAATAATTCTTAAAGGCATATTATCTTTTTCTGCTTCTGTGAACACAAAATATAACAGTTATATGACATCCAAAACATGATGTCACAGTAAATAACTCTGCTTTTGTCTTTAACACATAAACATAGGAACTGTATTAAGGTTATTGGCAGGTCTAGCTGTATACACATATAAGCTATATTAACAACCTAGGACAGGTCCTAGCTGGCCACCTACAGGCGCAATCGGAAGAGTTGATAGGCCTAAATAAAGTTTTCACAATGAGTACTACTTGAGAAGAAAAAAAGTAGTACTCCATTGCGCCTGCGCTGAATTCTACAGTATGTTCCTCTATTACTCCTCCTGGAAATGTTTAACGACTGTTGTAAGCAGGTTAGCGGTGAGTTTTTTACTTTTAGGTTGGATTGGACTGCTGATTAGAATATTGGGATTTGCACCCTGTATCCGTTATGTGGGATTGTCATCTAAATAATGACCCCTCAGGAGATATAGGGGTGTGACCCGCTAATACCCCCATTTGTGCAATTTAGTGCAAACATGCTTACTAAAGTACACTGCCCACACTATGTGCACGGGGAAATATGAATGGTCGCTGTGACCCCTTATTTTAAGGACTTAGGGTCAGCTAAATGCTGATCCTGTCCCCATAGAGGTCATGGCAAACTTAGGGGACTCATGATTTGACTGGGAGTTGTCTAAATGACGATACCAGTTAAATTGAGACCCCCTCATTAGTAAACATTTTCAGCACCCAACCACCTGTTTGGCTCTCCCCCCTCAGCTTGGCCAAAGTCTTTATTATCTATAATGATTATTTAAAATCCATGGAAGTGCTTCATTAGTATTTGCCCCATAAGACCCAGGGGTGAAAAATACAGGGTATTTAAAAAAAAAAAAAGTTTAATTTTTTCTGCCCCCTCGTCTCTGCGCCCTAAGGCAGCCGCTTGGTCTGCCTTATTATAGCACCGGCCCTGCTGATGTGTAACATGTGGCATTACCACTCCTGCTTCTATCTGTGAATGCTAATATAATGTTTTCTTATGCATTTATTCACAGGTCCCTAGACACTGTGCATTTATAATAATGTTATGTAATTGTTCATGTAATGTGCCTGGCTCACCAGCAGGTGGCAGCAACTATGACAGAGCTACACTTAGAGAGAATGGAACTCACCATTCCATTGTCCCCTCCTTTCTTGGTCAGAAGTGGGCCAGTCCTGTTTGCTACCAGAAGGAGATAGGGAGTTCTGGTGTGTTCTGGTTGAGAGTCCATGTTGGAGCTGCCAGGATTCTAACCTATTCCCTGGTATAATCCAGAGTCGGACTACAAAGAGAAGTTGCAGCATCCTGCATAAGCAGAGATTCCATTGAAGTCTGTTAGTACAGCGGAGCCAAAGAGAAACTGATGTAGCAGAGTTGAGATTGTTTTCCTGCCAGAGTTAATGCTCAAGCCTGCTGGAACCAAGATAACGTCTGTAATTTAACTGTTAGGAGAAACGTTTATGCAAAGTAAAGCGGCCATTGAACTTCATCGCAAGATCTAGACTCCAATATTTCTTCAAATCCCTCAATTGTTCACCCTATTTGTCTGCTTCAGAGCCAACGCCTGGGGTTCCAGCGTATCTATGTAGGAGCACCATGACACATGCACAACACCTTAAGGGACATTACAGGCTAACCTATACCACTCTGGCATTCCTACACCTGGGTACCATCCACAGTATCAGTAAATGGGGCCCTGTGCCCTTGTTGCTTCACTGCAACTGGTGTCACGAAAACAAACACTTATCTCATCTTAAAGGGACCCCTTGTGGACCGCTGTTGTTGCACATGCAATGGTGGGACCCCTCTAACAACACCCAGTATTACCATAGTACCTCAATAACAAAGCCAGCCATAGTCAGAATCACAATTATTTATATGTATAAATGGTGCCAACACATTTCTACTAACAAAGCATGGCATACTCAGCTGTGCTACACCAGCATGTACGGCCTTTATTGCAGCGACCAGCGCACTATGGCTGATGATAGTTGGTTTTCATTGTATTTACCAGCATGAGGCTGCTACGCAGTCACCTGAAAATGCCTCCACCACAACATCCCTGAGCTTCGAGCACCCTGACCATGTCTATAAATCATCGGGGATTTTGACAGATCCTGATCTATAGTCACAGTTCATCTATGGTCTGTGTAGACTGGAAGGATTACATTTCTGTGGGATCAATATCCAGAAGACAGACCCATTTTTCATGCCGCTTAGTGCAATCTTCTATTGGCCAAGATACAAATGGTTAACTCTACAGAATAGAAGCTCTCCACTGGACAATTGGTTTCTTGATTAACGCCTTGTGCTATTATTACTTTATGCATATAAGCCTACCACAGTAGATTATATAGCCATGCACAACTCAGCTCTGCTACATCTATACATGTGGAATTTCGTTTTCGTTCCATTCTCAAATACTCTTTTGGGAATTCCAAATTATTAGAGGGTAGGGGGGTTCTCCATTTAGGAACTTCTACTAGCCAGGGGGGAAAGTGGCTCTAAATAGTGTGTTTCACTCTGGAGGACACAACATCTAGATTTTTATAAAAACTGTGTAATACTTCATTTTTCCTGTGGTGGAGCTGCAGGAAAATGCGGGAACTTACTGTCAGGTTTCTGCACAGATCACAGCTGATCACTGGAGGTTCTAGCAGCAGGACACTCTGTCATCTACTACTTATTACTGGGAAAGTCTTGTAACAAAAAGTGGACAATCCCTTTAAACTATATATTGCCTAAGGGATGTGTCCTATGGCTGGTTATCATGTATCATATAGTAGCAGAACTTGAAGGCCTTGAAAAAGCTCCCGCATGATCACCAACGCATTGCATTCTGCCATATATGATGACTTCATGGGGATCGACAGTATATACAATGTACGTATAGCTCTATGGTATATTATACTATACATCATATTTTAATAAAGAACTTATGGAATATGCCAATATGTCTCTTCAATGCCCAGTTATCTATCATTGAGCACAGATGCCTGGCACCCACCCTAGCAATATGAGCTTAGTTGAAATTTCAACTCACATGGATACTGTTGGAGTGGCCAACCAGAGAACCAAGTCCTGTTATGATAATGGCTCCTAATTATAGTAGGGCAGGCTAGGTCCAACAGGTACATGTTCTACATAGCTGGATGGTGGGACCTCAGTCTCATCTTCTCTGGTGGGCTCCAGTTCAACACTGCTCATGATTATATCAACGGTGTCATGTGTGGTGTAGAACTCAGGAACTTTGGTTGACCCAAGGAAATATTTTTGAGAGACCACCTTGCATCTGTACTAAACCTGGATGTATAGACATCCAATATCTTCAAGTTCTTCATAATTAACTCAACAACAAATGACCTTCTCCACTGCTTACTTCTGATGAGATTGTCCTCTGCTGAACTTCATGGGCCCAGTTGTCACCAAGGCCCCATTTATTTTATCACAACCATGACCTACTGGAGAACACTCTAATGGACAACTTTAACCCTGGTAGTAGGAATACTGTATATCTATTGATACTTTACAGGCATTGACTATCAATTACTCTTGACGTTGATGACCAAAAACTGGGCAAATTTGACAAAAGATTTATTAAATCTTGTTGAATAAATTTCATAGCATTTTCTTTTTTTACGGAACTAAAGTGGACTACTTGGCTGAAGATAAAGAGCTTCCTCTCTGATACACTCAGAATTTCACAGACACCCTCACAGACTGCCCTTCATAGTCTCCTTGAAGAAGACAACAGCCAAGTCTACGGCAAGTCCTAGAGGCTGTAGGAATCACAGTACTTTATGATAGGGCAGTGAGGTTCATTAACGTTTTATGGTTTTGTGTCACGTGGTGTTTAGTCATGTTAGTAAAAATGTTTTAGTCAAATAAAAAATTAGGGCAAGTACAACTAAGTGAAATGCTTTCAAAAAGTGTCTCTGGGTTGAGAACATACCGAACTTTTCTTCCTGATACAGTGATTTTACAGACCAAAAGTTTGGACACACCTTCTCATTCAAAGAGTTTTCTTTATTTTCATGACTATGAAGGCATCAAAACTATGAATTAACACATTTAGATTTATCTACATAACAAACAAGTGTGAAACAACTGAAAATATGTAATATTCTAGGTTCTTCAAAGTAGCCACCTTTTGCTTTGATTACTGCTTTGCACACTCTTGGCATTCTCTTGATGAGCTTCAAGAGGTAGTCCCTTGAAATGGTCTTCCAACAGTCTTGAAGGAGTTCCCAGAGATGCTTAGCACTTGTTGGCCCTTTTGCCTTCACTCTGCGGTCCAGCTCACCCCAAACCATCTCGATTGGGTTCAGGTCCGGTGACTGTGGAGGTCAGGTCATCTGGCGCAGCACCCCATCACTCTCCTTCATGGTCAAATAGCCCTTACTTTCAAAGTTTTTCCAATTTTTCGGCTGACTGACTGACCTTCATTTCTTAAAGTAATGATGGCCACTCGTTTTTCTTTACTTAGCTGCTTTTTTCTTGCCATAATACAAATTCTAACAGTCTATTCAGTAGGACTATCAGCAGTGTATCCACCTGACTTCTCCTCAACGCAACTGATGGTCCCAACCCCATTTATAAGGCAAGAAATCCCACTTATTAAACCTGACAGGGCACACCTGTGAAGTGAAAACCATTTCAGGAGACTACCTCT